>NW_020456143.1:2759427-2788245 GCF_003342845.1 Nothoprocta perdicaria | reverse complement strand
TATCGCTGGCCACCAGTGAGAACAGCCTGTCCCCTTCCTCCCTGCATTCTCCCTTCCTGAACTTATACATATTAATCATATCCCCTCTGAGCCGTAATACATATACATATATATACTGTAGACAGGTTCAGACCTACATGAAAAAAAAAAAAAAAAAAAAAAAGAAAGATTGTTGCATAAAAGAGACCAAAGATAGGATAAACTTAGGCCGTGACATAACAATAACAAATGGTTCTCTTTTTCGGATACTTTCTATTCTGCATAGGGAGAGATACTGCATACCAGATCTTTCTTGCCACAGTGTGGCTGATCTTTCTTTGTCAGCAGTTTGGAAAGGCTAAAGAAAAGATGGGCATGATCTACTTATTATTGGCAAGAAATACTTGTTTACCAGGAAGAAACAGATTAATTTTGCTAGAGGATGTTGTAAATCAAGCTGCAGGTGTGTATGTAGGAGTAGCTTGTTTCTCCTGCTTGTGTAAGCTGTGGGAGGGAGAAGTGATCAACAAATCATTCTCACTCTAGTCTATGGTCTTTTTACAGTCAGAAAACTATCCAGATGTAGCTAAAATGCATCCCATGTACCTCCTGGTTCTTATGCTGGAATTGCAAGCCAAACTGTGGTTAAAGGCAGAATGAAACATTCCTTCACTAGCAGGCATTCAACCACAATAATTTTGTCCCAGAGGGCAGTCTGGCAAGTGCTATTAATGAAGAACCAGAATATAGCATGGCAAAGAAGAGAGCTTCCTGGCACAACTTACAAATTGTAGTTACTGTTACGTAGCTGTAATTACAGTGGTCCAGATATGTTGTGGGACAATCTTGTTCCTTAAGAATGCTAAATTTAAAATCTTTTGATCCAAACATTTGGCGAAGATCTTCCATCAAATCCAGTGCTTTGTCTCCACGTCATCTGCTCAAGTTAGTGGTCAGCAGCACTCTGGGTGTGGAGTCCTCTGCCACCCAGATTGGTCCTGGCACCAGGATCCCTGGAAACACTGCATCCCTGTGTCTCCTGCAATGCCAAAGAAAACTGGAGGGGCAAAAAGAACCAAAGGGACTGGGACAGACCCACTGAGGGATGTTTAAGCATTAGGAGCTACTGACAGTTGCGAAAGCCAAGAAGTCCTCTTTGTGATGTATGTTTTTGTATGTTTCTGGGTACCTCTTTTCTGATGAGAAGGAACCTGTACTTCTCCTTGTTTTTGTGCATTGAAATCTTCCTATCTCAATATTATTCTGCTCAGAATAAGCAGTTTACATGTGATGCAGTCACCACTGAGCAGCTGCCAAAGCACTTCACACCTCCTTGAACTTCTGGATCAAGTCTATCATCAGTATCACTAATTTTGCATTGCAGCTATCCCAGCTGTCATTCTCTCTAAGCTATACATCCCTGTCCTGAAACATGAACACCTCTGTTGAGGGTTAGCAAAGGGGGAAAAAAAGGTCAGAAAATTCACTGTTTCCTCTCTGACTGCAACCTGAGAGATCCTTTCTGTGACTGCTACGAAATTGCAACTTCTTGCAATTAAACTGATATCCAAATCATGGAAGAAAGTATGGGCAAAATGTGTGGTTCCATAAATATTCCCCATTGTATAAAAGACACACCAAGCCTCTCCCTGTCTCAGAAAGTCTTGGAGGCCTAACTCCATAAAGCTCTGTGTGCTCCCACCTCCGACTGCCGTCATCAAGCCCACGGGGTGCTGCACACTTCAGCAGATTTAAGGAATAGGTTTAGAAAGGAACAGTGTTCTGAGTTTTGTTTGTTTCTGATTTGTGTGTTTGTTTGTTTTCAGATATAGTCCTTTCCATAGTGCAGAATAAGGAACTTCCTCTAGTTATTGCTGAATTGTAATTTCTATATTATGCATATATAAGTTTCTTAGACATTTGTGTCAACGATTTCAGGTGTCAGATAATTGGTCGTATCTTTCAGTGAACTGTTGCAACATTATACTGATAAAAATGCATGCCTGTGTGACTTTTTATGCTGAATTTGTCAAGGATTAGCTTCTCTATTAGATCTTACACCTTTATATTTCTGATCTGTTAAATCAGTACCATCAGAAATCTCTTGTTCCATGGCACCTTTTTTAGCAGATCTTAAAACAGCAACACACCAAAGAAAAAGGATTRTCTGAACGTCTGTGGCAGAGATACCTTTATCTCTGAGTCTGAGTCATTCTCCTRCCTTCTTCAGCAGTCTGGAAGCTATTCAGCCAAAGTGATTCTTAAGCAGCAGAGAGTGATATGTCTCCCAAGAGGGTGGTGTCTTCTGTGACTTTCACCACAAGACAGGGATCTAAAACAGATGGGAAAATTAACCCTCTGGACAAATTCCTCTCTCCTCCTCATCTGTAGAGGGAGCCTAGAGAACTAGTTAGATGAAAAAGCTTTGAGAAAGCTGAAGTTCAGTAAGATGAATCCCTCTTTATGTGACACAAAGACTATTCAAAAGGACAGCTAGTACTTAGATACCGTAGTGATTGGCAGTCTCTTTTGAAAATACAGGGAACTGGTCCAGAAGGTCTAAAAACTTTGTGTCCTGGCTGTGGGTTGTGGCATGTTAAAGCGAGAGGCCCATGGGAACTCAGAAATTCCTGCTGGACATAACTGAGGGATCCATGAGTAGCTTGCCTTTACTAAAGTTCCTTTAACTTTTATTCCTCTTTCTGCTCTGGCCAGTCCCAGCAACTTTATTCAGCTGAACAATAGCTACTGGAGGGAACCAACGTCATAGTGGAGGCTGACCACAACCATTTAGGGATGTGTGGCCACGCATGATGCCTCAATGAAAGGGAGACATCGGCATAGCCAGGCTGAGGGCCAGATGTGCGCCTACATGCCCAGAGGACTCAAAGATAGGAACGGAAGGAAGGGGCCCCGACCAGAGCCACAAAACCAGACAGTGACTTCATCATGTTTACAGCAGAAAGTGAATGGTTTAGGAGAAAGCAAGGCTGTAGCATTGTTTTGAGAATTATTTCCAGTGCTATGCACCATGGAAACTATCTGAGAGAGGTGTGGTGAGGGCCCTTCTATGGGCATTTTATGGGAGAGTTTGGTGACTCTCCTCAGAAAGCTTTTTACAATGTCCTCAGGAAGCACTTAAAAAGAGGCTTTCTATATCTCTTAGAAAAAAAAAATTGACTCCAAATCTCTTATAACAGATCTTTCTAAGAACAAAATTATCCTTTATTGAAGCACTGTGTGCTTGAGAATGACCAGAGATATTCAGGGCAGGGTGGAGTCCAAATAATAGTGAGTAGCTGAAAGGAAGTGCTTGACTCCAAGGCCAAGGAAGAGGAGAAAGCCAAAAACTTGATGGAACCAGGCCATAGTTAGAGTGAATCTGCCTATTGTCACCACCTGCAACTAATTTAAATCCTAAAGGCCTGCTGGGACCTCAAGGCAATCCATCCAGCACAGCTATGCTTGGCCAGTTTAGTAATAGCAAAGACCTCCATTAATTATAGGTGTTTTGGAATCTGCAAAGCAACCACTCGATCGGACACTATCCTAGGATGTAGCAAACTGAATCAGTGGACTGAATAGTATTGTAGTAGGGAGCAAAGATCTTGCTAAAACCCATGCACATGCAGTGCATTTGATATAGAAAAATCTGGACCAGAGCCTGAAGATACCAATAAACTGAGATTTGAGTATCTACAGAGCAGTGAGACATCTCACTTTTGTTCTCATCCAAATGCCCTGACTTTTAGCTGAGTATCCTGTTTACTGAGCTGTTGAGTTTAACAGCAAGAGGATAAACTCCCTTCTTCAACTTTCTGAACCTCCTTTTGTGTCTAGAACTAAACAAAATATTTTCTTTTCGCATTTTAATTTATTATTATTATTATTATTATGTCTAAATGAAGTTCAATTTTCAAACTTCGATAGTTTTCCAAACCCACATACTGAATGAATAAAGATTTTTCAGGGAGAGGTGGGAGATGCTCTGCTTTCAAACAGACTGTGACTATGCAGTCAGGCACAGTCTCCTTAGAGCAATCTGGTGCCCTGCTTATATGTCAGCTTTTTCTACAGTAACTTAAGATTTAGGCTGTGAGAGTGTTGGAATTATTATTTTACTGTTTTCATGCAGCTGTTCTATTGATTGCTCTTCCCTTTTCCTTTCACCCATTGCTTCTCATTATAAGTAGATAATCAATGCTTCTGATTTTTTACAGACTCTTTACTGCAGGTAGAGAGAATTTGGCATAATTGCCTATTATTGCAATCTACAGACCAACACAGAGCCTCAGCATGACAGATGCTATTTCTATACGAGGTGTTTCTCTACTTAGAGACTGCTGATGGAAACTAGAACCATCGGTAAAGCTCCGTGGTGGCATTGCCCTGCAAATCTAGTTTACTATGCATTACTTTAAGGCTGTGGTGTTGGCTCCTACAAGAAAACATTTCTAGCAGAGAGATGGATAATGTGATTAGCATAAGCTGTTTTTAATACTCACCGCATACTCCCGCCGCACTTTAAAACACAAGCACTATAATATTAGGAGGCCTGCTTGGACTGATACTGGACTGCATTTTTTCTGTTTACGATCTGCTCTTCAAGATTTACTGCGTGCTCCCGGCTGGAGCTTGGCAGGCTCTCAGGACAGGGATTCCCGCAAAGAACGGATCTTTATCTCTGCCTGAATCACTTGGGCTGGGTGGGTGACCACAATGTCCTGCATCCACCCAGCCACACTGCTGAGTCAGGAGGCACATCCAGCCCGGAGCCCGTGGCCTGACGGCACGGGCACTTACACCTCCGCGTAATGCTGAGTCTTGGAAAAAGCTGGAGGAAGGGGACCCCGCCGAAACCGCAGGAGCAGACTTCTCTGGTCAGCATAAATTCCCAGTGTGACACACATACGAGACGAGTATGAGGAGGGTAGGGATTGCCAGTAGAAATATGCATGTGTTACCTCCCCATAGGCATTTGCTGGGAGGGAAACGTGTGCCAAGAAAGTAGTAACCATAGACAAAGAGTGTAATAGATTGCTATGTAAAATTAATCTGCAAGCACAAACATACCAGACCTATTATAAATTCTAAATCTTGTGGTGTTTAGGGTTTTTCCAACTTATTTACAGCCCTACTCTTGGTAGTAAGTGTGGAGAGGTATGAAGACATGGACTCTAAAAAAATGAAGCAAATCACAAAAAGGAATAGAGACAGTGGCTGATGCAGCTTTCAGCTTAGGTTATAACAGCACTGTGGCTCTGCCTATATGGGTGTTTTATGTAATTCTCTTTCCTCTCTCTCCTGCTCTCCCCAATCCATTAATTACTCTCACTCTTCTGATATCTCTTTTTCATAATTTGTGAAAAAATATATATTTGTCTGTCTTTAACCTGAATGTGTTCTCAGCTCTATTTCATGATCCATCCTCTCAAATAGATGCCCTGTAAATGTGAGGGGGAAAAGCATAGGCAGAGGCAAATAGTTCCAAAGAAGGGGACATGGTAGCTCCTGAGGTCACCAGTGAAGCTGAGGTAAATGTCTAAAGAGCATCAGTCTAGATGGCACAGCTTTTTCATCACTCCAACACTATGAATAACTTTAGTGGGAGGCACTGGAAACTCCAGCCAAGGATGAGGATGCCTCTGTGATAGCTTTTATATAAACTGATGGAAAAGATGGTTCATGACCTGTTTTGTTTAGAACAGAAAACTATAATCAGTCTTGCTTTTTTGGATGTAGCAACAGTATTTAAGATCCTGCCTCCTGCTGTGTTTTAAGAACTCTCTCATCAAGCCATCTTCCCTTCCCACATCTGTCAATGCCACACAATGTCCTTACCCAGCTCATTACAGCTTACAAAGCCACTCGGGCTGTTTTGCTCCTACCTGATCCTTTACAGAGACTCAGTTATAGAGATGATGAATTCTAGGTTATGGACAGTCACAGGTGGCTGGCTGTAGGCTTTGGCTGCTTCAGCACATCTGCTAGATCTGCCAGAGGACATCTGACAGTGTTCAAAAACATAGGCCGAACAGGAAAATACTTGGTATGGAAATTATAAAGGACTACTCTAGTTYTGGAGTTCAGAGACATCCATACCTTCCATCTAAATCCACAGATCACATAAAACATGTTGATTGCTCCTGTAAAAGATGATCTGTGCTTGTAATTCATAAAGAGGATGTGTGATCAGTGTTGTGCTGCATCAGTAACTCCATTTCTGTAGGATGCAGTTACTTATGGTGCCATACTTGCTTAATGAAGGCATAGGTTATGAAAGTTTCAGAATTAAGGAACAGATTTAGCTTGCAGATCAAGATGTTTCGACTGAGGTGTCCAAATGTAGATGCCTGAGTATCCCCTCTCACCACTGGAAATTTGGTCCACATCATCAGGGAACCTAATCAGCTTTTCCTAAATTGTACTACTCTGGTAGCTGAAAAGCTCTATCAGCTGCACTAACTGATTATCAGCTTACTGCGTGTCAGCTGCCCACATACATATAGCTAGTTTCACTTGGAATGTTCCAGGATATCCTGCCTGATGTCCTGTTGCCACTCCTGAAGATTATAGGTGTCCCTTAGGCACTTGATGGCTCCATGATGGCATCTTAGATGATACCATTCAGTTCCCCAAGTGATACAGAGCACCCAGATTTAGGCAGCTAAATTCCATCTCAAGGGCCAAGCAAATCAGAAGACTCAAACAGGCCTACAGAAAACTTCATTAATGCTTGTAGGTTGCATACATATGCTCACTCATACAGAGTCTGTTGTGGTGATGGGGATCACAGAACCATACACAGTCCATGCCTTTAGTCATATCCCAAAGTCCTACTCGTAACAGCATTGCTGTGAATAAAACCAATGATCGTGCCTTCATGAATGGTTGTAAGATCAGGAAGATCTATGAATACTGTGTCAAGGACCAGCTTGTGGTTAACAAAATTCTTATAATAACTCTGGGGAGCTTACATTGGAGCATGCATTGACACCTAGCTGAAATTTTTCAAATAAGAGCCAAGAATCTGTGCCTTTGGTGCCAGGGCCAGGATCAAATACACATTAATTTTTATGTGTTTTGTGTGTATATTGGCTCAAAGATGCAGTTATACCTGAGGTGAAGATAAAAAATCACCAACTATATCTGCTCTGGAGGTGCAAAGGTTTTTAGAGCTAGCTGAATATTCTGCTAATATGATGTGGAACTACTGGTGATCCTGCTGGCAAGCACCACTGCACAGCGTGTATTATGAGGTGTGATGCATGCACTGTGCAAATA
Organism: Nothoprocta perdicaria; assembly: GCF_003342845.1. Lineage (NCBI taxonomy): Eukaryota > Metazoa > Chordata > Aves > Tinamiformes > Tinamidae > Nothoprocta > Nothoprocta perdicaria. The sequence goes on along the minus strand of NW_020456143.1, from coordinate 2,780,982 downwards.
TACAGTAGAGGTGATTCCTGTGTCAGTCAATATACTCTTCCAGAAAAATGTTGGGAAACAGCAACTACCTAAGCAGTGCTGTGGGCAAGATGACCAGATTCCCTCCCAATCAGCCTTGTATGTCCAAAACTCTTCAGGAGGACACTGTTAAAATGTGCATCACCTTTCAGGAGCTGTGCCACCATGAAGATACTGGTACTGTATTAATAAGTGTAATTAGTCATCAAATCATTCTTACAAAAACAGTATTAACAGACTAACAATACAAAGTTGGTTCCTGAAACTGAGAAACCAGACACGTGTTAACAGAATAATAATAATAAAAAAAAAATAGTGAAGGCACCGAATATCTCCCAAAACAGGCAATCATCTTGATCCGCCTTCATGTCTCTGTGCTTCTGTTGAGTTGTACCAGTGATCGGCTCACTGTTAGCTATAAAGCTAGTTATACATTAGATAAAATAGGACTTAGGCTTCTAAAGGGGGAAAAAAAGTGGATAGAAAGCCCCCAAATCCAAAAGTCCGATTCCAAATTCCTTCTATTGGAACCAAGCTCTCCTTTTATCTGAAAATTTTATAGGCACCTCTAGTTTTACTTCCGCATATGTGTTTAGGAATAGCTCCTTTCCTTGTAAAATGCAGAGTTTGTTCCTAACGGATAGAGTTCTCTCTCTACAAGATGTCTGAGTTCAGTTTTCTGATGAGTTTCAGGTGACTGACATCTGTATCTCCCACATCACTAGAGCCCCTTAAGCAGTTGAGTCAGTAAGGACACTCTCCATGTTGCATGAAAAGTCTGGGATATAGTACAAGAAGTGCAAATTCTGTGCGATAAGAAAGATATGTGATTTGATAATTCTATCAGAATAACTTGTTGAGAAAGCAGAGTTCTATCTCTGAATGCCTATTTCAGCATTACCTATTTTTACATACTTGAATAGTTGATAAACAAAATAAATAAATAATAAGCTAATGGTAAAATTTCAGCCCTTGAGGTTTTAGAAAGCCTTAGCTGACTTCTTCTTAAAGATGCTCAACATTTGTGGTAGGCCACATAACATATTCTGGTGGTAGGGAAGGTCTGTACACTGTCATTCTTCTTCTGCATATGACTAGGCTTATTGTGTTTGCAAGTATAAGCAACTTATCTTCATGCAATAAGTTTCATGTTTCTCAAGCATGCTGGGCTTGCTGCATATGTATTATGTAGCCTAGACACACAGTTTGTTCTCTATTTATTTCCAGTAACATTCTTGCTTAGTGGCATGCTCAGAAATGCTTAATTTATACACCCTTCTCAAGAGTGTAGTGGTACCACCAAAGCATTGATACATGTCTCCTCCAGATGTTTCCATGCTCACCAGCATGTTAGTAATGAATGGGGACTTACCAGCACTGCCTCATCACTAAGGCTGGAGTCTGACCATCCTTGGGTGGATTCCTTGCTTCGAATAGCTCACCTCTCTACTGACTTGCTCCTGTATCTCCCAAAATTTGAAGCAGGAAGTAGCCACCTGGCTCCTGGTTGAGCTGCAAACCAGCAACTAACTGGAAGGCAGATAAAAACTACTTCCTAAACAGATTATGAATGACTCAGGGTCAACACACCTTCAATTTGACACCCCAATCCATGTTAAGCTGTGGATAAAAACAACACAGCCCACGAATAARTCTTTAAACATATGAACTGCAGTCAAAATAAAGCTTGAGCCCCATTGTATGTCAAGTACACAATGTAGAGAAAGAGATTAAATTTTGTCATACCTCAGTTATGAACTTGGAATACACTGAACTGCTTTCATTTACGTACATGGTACAATTTAGCCTTCTTTTTAATTTCCTTATTCTCCAGATGCTGCATGGTTTCCTTTTGAAAGGGCAGACATATCATCTATCAGTTTAATGATTTAAGTTGAATTGCGGATGATACCAAGCTGAGTGGAGTGACCGACCCTCCAGGGGGCTGTGCTGCCATTCAGAGAGACCTGGACAGGCTGAAGAGTTGAGCAGAGAGGAATCTTAACAAGGACAAGTGTAGGGTCCTGCATCGGGGAGGAATAATGCCAGGCACCAGTACAGAATAAGGGCTGACCTGCTGGAGAGCAGCTCTGCAGAGAGGGACCTGGGAGTCCTGGTTGACACCAAGTTACTCATGAGTCAGCAGTGCCCTCATGGCTGAGAAGACCAGTGGGATCCTGGCTGCATCAGGAGGATGTTGCCAGCAGGTCAAGGGAGGGGTCCTGYCMCTCTATTCAGCTCTGGTGAGGCTGCACCTGGAGTACTAGGGACAGTTCTGGGCTTCCCAGCAAAAGAGGGATGTGGAGCTTCTAGAGAGGGTCCAGTGGAGAGGAACCAAGATGATTAAGTGAGTGGAGCATCTCTCGTATGAGGAAAGACTAAGTGAGTTGAGCCTGTATAGCCTGGAGAAGAGAACGTTGGGAGGGGATCAGCATGTRCAAATACCTGAGGGGAGAATGTAGGGAGGAAGGGGACAAGCTCTTTTCAGTGGTGCCCAGTCATAGGACAAGGGGCAATGGATACAAGTTGAAACCCAGGAAATTCCATCTGCATGTGAGGAGGAACTTCTTCACTGTGAGGGTGACAGAGCAGTGGAACAGRCTGCCCAGGGAGGTTGTGGAGTCTSCTTCTCTGGAGGTCTTCAAAACCCGCCTGGGTGCCACCCTGTGCTCTGGATGTCCCTGCTGGAGCAGARGGTTGGACCAGATGATCTCTAGAGCTCCTTTCCAACCYTAATGATTCTGTGAATAGGTTACTCTCAGCAATTCAGAAGCAACTTGTGATGTGCTATCAGAGTCTGCCTAGAGATCAGGTTAAAGTGGATGAAAAAACATCCACAAGACGTATTTATTTATTTGTTTACTTTTGTATTCAGTTGATTTGGGAACTTATAACCTGGAAACTAAATCCTTAAGAAAAGAATTGCTAAACTGCAAAAGACTTTTCCATAAAGAAATGAACATAGGAATGTTTAATTTATATTTTCTCTGAATATTACAATGAAAACCAACCCCATGTGTACTATAATAATAATAAAATTATTTTATTTCAGAAAGAGTCATAATGATTGTTCCCCTTTAACATTTATAGAGAGAACTGCAACTGAAATGTAGGGCAGTACTAAGTTACTTCTGTTGTTTCAGTTCATTTCAATATTTTAATGCTATGACTGCTAAAACAGTGGGGGAAAAGTGCACCTGCTGGGAGTTTCCTAGTGCACCTGCTGGTAATATGTGAGTCACTGACTGAGATGTATTTGAAAGTCAGCTATCATATAGCTGTAACATTAACAAAACATCATATTACTGTCATCTCCTGTCAGGAATATGAGTAATTTGGAAAGACAGCAAAAGAATAAATATATACTTTAGTTTATTTACAGGAAAAGTAAGTTTTGATTTCAAACAGAGAAATACAAAACAGCTATTTCCAAAGTAATTGCATCCCTTATATAAGGCACCCTGGGTAACACATATCAACAGTATGAATAGCTTATTCACCTTAAAAAGATTACCTCAGCGCTATAGAAGCATCATTCATGCTGCTACGGTTCAGATTATGACACTGCTTCCAAGAAAAACTTCACTTTTCAAACATACGGATTCACCTGTGCAAATCTAGGACTTTCAATGAAACTAAGTGTTTGAACCTTCCCCTATGATGGTATTGCATGCATAAATATTTGCAGTGAAGCACTCTGGATCCATTAGTTCTGTGTTCAAAGAATTATCTGCATGGATGAGGAGGACAGGGAGAGACATTACTACAATCCAGCAAACTTACCAAGGGTAAAGCATACTCTGTATCCCASTGTATGAGAGGTAGCACCTTGCTAAATCCTCCTCCTCTGAACTCCTGCATATACATTTGGGTGCATCAACTGCCCCAACGTGAAAACTCTGGCTCACCATTTAACTGGGAGCAGGTGGCTAGAGTATTTTTGCCTTTGGGATCTGATTCATGCACAGGGACCACAAAACAGAGGATTGTTCAAGGATGGCCACCCTGCCCCAGAGAAGGAGGACATACAGGCAGAGGAGCAGCTCATGAAACAGATGTTCAGCTACCACAGTTTACAGAGCAGCATATTAAGGCAAACCAAAATTGCTGACATTTTATTTTTAAATACGACACATCAAACAATGCTGTCCCTTTTACATCAGCAGCTGACATGTTAGATCTGCTACAGAAACTTTGATGTTCAACCTCATGAACTCTCTGAGTACATCTTCATTAGTGTTTTAATTCAGATCAGGAATACAAATTTGAAGCAAGTTGCCTATTGTCCCTAAATATCATGCTTTGGTTTGCCCTGAGGAACAGTTTAAGGGCACACAGTCCAAGTTTCTTTTCACTGAGCCACAGCAGCTCTGCTAAATAAGTACTCTGACAATGAACCTAATGCCRAGGGGCTTCCTGGCCATAGGAGCAGTTGAGATATTGGATCTTCAACAGTGRCAGTTTGGCTTTACAGATCCAGATCTATTGGACTGGATTTCAGTTAAGAAAACAGTGCTGATATTTGCAGACTATATTTCTGATTTCTAGGAGGATGCATTTTTTTTTATTGACATCAGCAAAAAAAAAAAATCTCATAAAAGTCTATTCTTTCTGCTTGATAAAAGGCAAGAAAATATTAAAGGGAATTCTTGTGACTGATGTGGCTGAAAAATAATATGTTGAATAGAATTACATTAAAAATCTGTCGAACACTAGATTCTAAATTTCTATTTTCTTTCAATTCATTATTTCTGTTTGCCCTAAAAGGGCAATATTTTAACTGTCAGGCTACCATAAAGAAAGGAATAAATTTGTAATCTTCTATATTCTGTTTTGCTAAATTCAGGTAAACTTTCTCAACCTTGGAAAAAAGTTATAATCGTGTAAATATTTTTTCTTGATATTTCTTGGCATACGATACATTTATGTTCATTTCAATTTTTTTCTTGATTTAGATTTCTTGGCATGCACTCTTGCTTAATTCAATCCAAAGTCTTCTAATAGAGAAAGAATAGACATAGCCCTGATAAAGGGTACTGCAGGTGAGCTGAGAAATAGGACATAAAACTTTTAAAGAAGTGAGTAGCAGCCTGAAAATTGCTGTGCCTGCTGTTATAAATATAGAAACTATCAGAACGTTAGAGATACATCTAAATTTTGACAAAAGAGAAGTATAATCAAAATCCAATAATCTACACTTATGTGGTTGTTGTTGACCATTTAATAATATGTTAACGAAGTACAGCTGAGTGAAGCATCACTAATTAGTCAAACATATATAGCATACTTCTTAGTACAGTATAATATAACATTTAATGGKACATATGTTTTACATCAACCTTCAGAAGTAACATGTGCAGGTTTCATGTGGAGTACAACTCTTTACACAGTTCTAGAGTTTGTAGAYGTATCCTATATGTAAGCAGAGTATGACACAAATATGACACTTTCTCTAGAAACATTCTAGCCAAAAATAGCTCTTTCTCCATTATAGAGATCTCATAAGCACAGAATCACAGAATGGTTAAGGTTGGAAGGGATGTGCAGAGCTTATCTATTCTAAGCCTCCTGCTCCAGCAACAACCTACAACATGGGATACAGGGACATCCAGATGGGTTTGGAAGATCTCCAGAGAAGGAGACTCCACAACTTCTCTGGGCAGCCTGTTCCAGGGCTCTCTCACATTCACAGTAAAGAAGTTCTTCCTCATATGGAGATGGAACTTCATGTGTTTCCCTTATCCTGTCACTGGCCACCACTGATGAGTCCCATCCTTTTTACATTCTCCTTTCAGATGTTCAAACATGTTGCTAAAATCCACCTTGTCTTCTCTTCTCCAGGCTAAACAGGTTCAGCTCACTTAGTCTTTCCTCATAAGATAGATGCTCCAGTCCCTTAATCRGCTTTATTGCTCTATGCTGGACCCTCTCGAGAAGCCCCACATCCCTCTTGTCCAGGGGAGCCCAGAACTGCACACAGTACTCCAGGTGCGGCCTCACCAGAGCTGAGGAGAGGGGCAGGATCCCCTCCCCCCACCTGCTGGAAACATCCTCCTAGTGCAGGCCAGGATCCCATTGGCCTTCTTGGCCATGGGGGCACTGCTGGCTCATGGTTAACTTATTGTCAACCATTTTTCTTTTAATGTTAATGTTTTTGAAAAGTGTCAGCTTTGATTCTAGTTAAATTGCCGTGCAAGGTGCCAGGCTGCCCTTGCATTCTATACCTCTAAAGGTGATTTTAGCAAGCAGATAGTCTTTTRAAGTTAGGAAAATGAAATAATAATTGTCTCCATTCAACCAAAAGACAGAGATGAGTAAAAAATTTTTGTTCTCCACTTTGTTAGGAATAGTTTTGTCCATGGACAGAAGAAAAAGCAACCCAAAAAGCCAAAAAGAATTGGAATTTGTAGCAAAATGCAACAAGTAGGTACAAAACTGTGCATGATTTCTGAATGCTAAGTGTTACTACTAAGATTTACTGGTTGATATCAAAATACTCGTGGTCTTCCTATTGCACTCAATGATGTAAGAGTCTACTTAGTCACTGTAGATGTAACTTTGTCAAGAAATCTCCAAGTCCATACATTTTGCTTGGATTGTTCAACAAACCTCTGACTAACTAATTAAGCTAACTATTCAAGTTAAAAAGTGTCAATATTTTCATTATCAATGGAAACAGCAGCCAAATCATCAAACTCTTGAAAGCATCCAACCCCCACTTAACACCAATATCCAATCAGAGCAACACCAATTAGACCAAGAAATGCACTAGAAGACATAAGAATGAAAATGAAAAAAGCTGTGCTGTAGGCCCTACTCTTGTATGAATAGATGCTCTATTCCTTTTCTCCATGCTTTTCTTACTGCTTCTGCCCTCTGTGTCTAGATTTCAGTGTTAGATTTGAAGTAGGCATTTACTATTATTGTACTTGGAGCTTTGCCCTTCACAGAACCTACTGATCTGCTTCATACCATTAATAGCAGCAGAAAGATGAAGGCTTATCTGGTTCTCCCATACTACTACACTGTAAAGGCAGGTGGATTTGTTCCTGAAGAGACTGAGTTGCTTGTCCTTTACACCAATTTGCTAAAACAAACCTCCCACTTGCATGATTCATTCTGTGTAGGTTGCTCATGGTGTATGTTCCTGTAAGACAGGGTGGACTACTTAGGAGTGACAGTGTTTGACATTTTGTGTCACTGTGTTGGTGTGGTGGGGCTGCCTTTTAGTTGGCGGAGGAGAAACACCTTTCTCAGAGCCAGCTCACCCACTGCTACCATATATAGGAGGGAGATGATGGGATGCTGACTAACACTGTGGGGAAGCCTGGAAAATCCTATATAGGAGACTATCTTAGGTCCTTACTTCACTTCTGTCTTTTAGGTGTCTTCTCTTCCCATTTGTTCAGTCTGCAATGGTTTTTATGATATGCCATTTACATTGCTTATTTTGGGCTACTGCTTGAAACTGTTTCGAAACAAGAAATGTATTTATTTTTCTAACTAGACAAAACATTGGGAAATACATGACTATACAATGAAGGGGAAGAAATAATTATTTTAATTTGAAGATTTGCTATTTGTAGCTTTCATGATTTTCCATAACTTAAAAAACTGCCTTAGAAACATTCAGAGACATTTAAAAACAACTTACAGTTTTATCATTTTGTCTCCATAGGAGAAAAAGAGAAATAGCTACTAACATTATACAACAAAAATAGAAACTTAATTATCTTGAGTAATGACGTTTTACACTTCCACTTTCTAGCACACAGAGTAAAATATGAAACAGAAATGGCCACAAACACATTATTGTTATAGTTATGAACTGTAACATACTGCATAGCAAGTAATTGCTATGCAACTTGTCTATTTCTGTACTTCTGTGTAATTCATAGACAATCTGTCAGTGTGTTAAGAGTTAACAAGCCCAGAGGAAACAGGTTTTCTGAGAAAGCAATGAAATTGAAAAGTTGCTCCTCAAAGAGATGGAAGAAAGATAAAAGAGAGAATGGTTTTATAGTAAATCACAATGAAATGGATGTTAGGAGAATGACCAGTTCTCCTATGTCCATTAACTGTATTCTTCACTCTATTTTTCCTCTTTCTCCTCCTCCAACTTCTCCCCTACTAGAGCAGAACAATGACCRCTCTCTCCTCCAGAGTCTTAAAAATCATTTATACTGTTGAGAGGAAACTGTTTCTCATTGCAGCTGAAATTTCAGTAACACTTCTAATCTATAAAGTATTGGCACAAGCATGTACAGTCATCATGTTTAAAAGTTGGTTTGCTGTCCCTCTGAGTTAAATCCATAAAATTTTTAGACAAATAATGAACAATGTATCAAGTCCCTAAAAATGTCATTTTTTTTTCAAATAATTCTATTTATCWTAATTGCATACCAATACACACAGAACAGTTTAGTAGTGCCCCACATAAGGTTTGCTAGAAAACAATGGTCTCTGACAGTTCAGACCATGCAGATCCATCCACAGTTCAAACAGGATTGATTCAGTTTTGACTATGAGGACCACAGCACTCATCTTCAATACATGCAGCATTTCTGTTTCCCCCTTACTGATGCCTTTTTGCAGACTGGATAGATAGGACGTGCCCACACTTGAAAAAAAAAATAATAATACTAAGATCACCATAGCTGGCTCCAAAACCAACTGGCACAGATCTGTCAGCTTAGTGTTACAATGAGGCTAAAGAACCTTCCTGAGCAGCAAGGCTTTCTTGGATAAGGTGGTAGTAGCAGTGCTGCCTTGCAACCCAATCTGRTATTGTTACCTAGTGCTATCCTATGAGCTGTAGAGGAATACATCAGCTTGGAAAGATCTCTAGCATGCAGCCCTGAAACTCTGGCTAGAAATTTTCTGCACAGGTTCTGTCAGTTTTATCTAACTTCAGAAAAAAAAATGAATCACTGTTGGAAAACATGAATATCTTGTGACTTGTCTTTTGCTCTTCTATTTCGAACATTGCATATAGAAATGTTATTATCTAGCTGGCATGTGGACAAGATACATAGATTCTGTTCCTGGATTTCTCTAAGACCTGCTGGAGCATCTGGGGCAAATTATCTTCGAAAGTACTTTCCTGCTTATCTATTTTCTACTTTCTGTTTCTACAGTTTCTAGCACAACTCTGAAACCATAATATTAAGYATAGAAGTAGATTTAAGAAAAAAAATCTCTGAATCTTTGGTAATATAGAAAGATGCTAAATATATACAGTTTTGCTGGGGAAAATACTTATTTTTAAAAGGTAGATAGATTCTCCATGCTTTTTAACTTTTGGAAAATTATTTTGACTATAAATGCTTTGCATCTTTCTCAAACATCTGGAGAGTGTTGTTAGGGACAAACTAAAATTGTAGAAGGAAGAAAAGTGAATAACATAATTATGGCTTTATTTTGGTCCGCTCATGAAATTGAAGGATTAGCTGTAGCAGGCAACTGTTATTCAGGGAGGTGGCTTGAGGTCAGAAGGTTATGCTCTTGACTACAAAGAAGGTCTGTAGATTGGAGAGAAGAAATCTACATTTGGTAACAGACTGGTATTTTAGCTTAGTTTCTTTAAAAAATGTAATTTTATGGGATCACTCATATATGCATATGTTTTGTATAACCTCTTCCCCCAAAATACCTTTTGAATATATTTGTGGAATTCAGTACAATTTAACAAATAAATTGGAGTTCTGGAAGTTTGATTCTCACACATATTGTGATAACAGACAGCTGATTAAAGGAGAAAGACCATAATAGTTTCCCACCAAGGGAAAGATTTTATCAGGACCTCAGCTCTTACTAAATACCAGAAAACTTATGAGATAGGGCGAGACATTGTGAAGATGTCCACTGTGTGGAAAGCTTCTATTAGTGTTCACTCTAGATGTTCCAGCTGTGAAGAATACAGCAAGAGGAAAACATTATATAGTTGCATAGACTTTAGCTTTAGATTTATATAAAATAAGCTGTGTAGAAGAATGTAGCTTGTAGTGACCTGGCTCTACTCATCCTTTAAGATAACTACACTAAAGTGTAATGACTAAAAGTCAAATGATTATATTAATGCAGTGAAGTAAGCTGATGCCTGTCTTTCAGCAAGGTTATTTGACAGAGAATCATATCCTTACATTTGATCTGCATGAACAGAGATGATGAATACTCAGAATAAAATACAAGTAGCCACTTCAATACTTTCAGAATTTCAGTTTACTAGAATACTTTAACCACAACTTGCCTCCACGTTAGTAGCTTCCACTGAGAGAGCTTTTTCCCCACCAGCTGCAATGGCTGATGCTTAAACAAGGAATGTCGTGAACWATTGAACAATGGAAATAATGAAACATGACTGCTGTTCTGTGGTTTGAAATTCAGTGTCTAAAAAGTACAGTGGTATCTAACTCCACCTCTGCACGGCATCATATTGATGACTTCATATTCTGGTGATGATATGGACTTTGGGAGCAGGAAGAGAGATGAGTATCCAGGAACACTTGCTTCTCACTGGAAAGAGAGTTGGGGATCAACAGAAGAAGTTCTCAGATGACAGATGATAGAAGAAGATATCAGATCAGGTTTGAAACTAGAGCTCAGACTCCCAAAGCCCTTTCTGCATCTTTAGTAGATGAAGTTTTTTTATGCTCAACATTGTTTTTGTAAGAACATGTTGTTACCTGTGACACCAGCATAGTTTTGGTTTATACTGCACACAAACTGTTTAATGGCATAAAGTCTCCAGTCATAAAAATTTGAGCTAGATCTGTCAAGTTCAAGGGCTTTGATCCTCTGAACAAGTCATTCAAAGCTAGATACCAGAAGTTAAGCACCTAAAATAAATAGGTGCATGGTTCATTAAAAGTGCAGAGGACATTTAAACTTTGTTGAAATATGAAATACAAACATAAAAGCTGATGAGAACCAACACTTGTGACTTGTGTGTGAAAATTAATAAAAATATTCAAATATATATAGGCCAGCAGAGAAGAACTTTAAAAAAAATGTATTTAATTTTATTACTTATTAATGTAACAAACCAGAAAATTCTCAAGAAATAATATACATGCTCATGGGAAAAGGCCATTCATTTATTCTTGCTACAGATCTGGTCCATACTGTTGAAACAGATTACATACTTTGTAATTTTCATTGCTTGTCGGACATGCATAAAAATCCAGGTGTTAATGGAATAAAACTTAGAGATTCTGAATTCTTTCTGCTCTCTAGACCCTGAAGGCAGTTCTAACTAAAGAAAAAAGCTCAGATTCTCCTTTAGCATAGCAAGGGAGGTGGTGCTTGAAACAGTCCCTGAGGGGTTGCTGCCATGCATAGTTGAATGGCAGATTGCTGGACAATGGGATATGTGAAAGCCTCCTCCTCTTATCAAAGGGAAGAACAGAAAGCTATGAAAAAGCTGACAGCATACAGCAGGTAATAACAACCTGCTTTTCAGAGGATTATCTCAAAGTATAATAACAACTTAAAACAACCTCTGCAATCTGCTTTTCATTTGAGTGATTAGTGATTGTTGGGTTTCTTTCTTGGGTTCCTGTTCAGAGGTTTGGGTTTTTGTTTGCTTGTTTGCTTGTTTGTTTGTTTTATTATTACATTTTAGGAATAATGCAATTTGCTGTCCGTGGCAAAAAATCTGTTTGCAGAGATTCTGAAATCTGCCAAAGCTGCACCTAATGAAAGACGGAGTTGCCTAGACTTTAGTTAATGTGCTTGAGCCAGGATTGTCCACTTGCAGTCAGCAGCAGTTTGCAAGATGAGTGCTCATCCCTATATTTTCAGTGGGCATTCAGAAGAATTTACTATGGTTTACATGAGATTGAAAGAACTGCAACAGGATTAGAACAGTTTATGCTATATAGGATGCATACATCTCTCCCAGCTCTCACCAACTCTAAACATTATGCACAGAGCATAAGTTCATCAAATCAATACTCTCTGTAGCTTATACAAGATACAAGCACCTACATAGCACAATTCATCTTCTCCAGGAACGGGGGGATATGAGGGATATATGAGGCATGAAGGAGAAATCTGCCTTTCATCACAGACTGCACCGACAGCCTAGATGATGAGCCGAGGCCAGATGCCTGACTTTCAGACAGCTGATATTAAAGGAGATGAATCTGTGACTTTATCAGAAGATGAAAGATGATCACATTGTCATATGATCTGACAGAATGAAGTGGTTCCTGAAAAAATATATATGATACATTTTTTTAATTAATTAGTTTGATTTCCCTTCTGCTAAAAAGAATACAACAGTATTTGGTATTTAATTTGATGGAGGACTACTCTTGTGTAGTCCTCCACTGTAGGACTTGGGATTGTGCAGAAGCACACTCTGTGTTTCTCTGGTATTTTGGGGTAACGTCTTTTCTGAAAACAGAATTAAATGTGTCTAGAAAAAGTAGAGAGAGAAGAGAGGATCAGGGAAAGGGAGGAGCTTATTATTTAATTACATGGTGCTAAATAATTGCTGCTTTAAGGAACAAAGTATTATGCTGCTACTTTGAAGTTCTTTAAAGTATTGCTGGACATAGAAATACTTATAACAGGGGTTCACTGGGGCTTCATGCAGTCACAGGATGGGGTAATTGGAATCAATKCATCAATGGCTGCAGTTGACCCCACAGTACTATCAATGTCACAACAGAAAATGCCAAACACTATAGGGCTTTCTACCATAACCCTTATAYAGGTTCAAAGTTTGATCTAAAAAAGGAGTTAAAGCACTTAGAGAGTCAATCAGGCACTTGAAGTATCTAAAAGCCTCTTGGCTCAGTTTTCTTGTTTAAAGACCTCATCTTTAAACATCATCATAGGGTCCTTTCATCTCCTAATTGATGCAAACCTCACAACTTGGTACTTCTTCCTTACACCAAGCAGCACTCTGCAGCTATGCACACTTCTACATCTCCTCAGAAAGGCTTATTTCCCMAAGTATTTTTAACACACAGACAAAACCCATCCCACCACCCAGGACAGCTATGTTTACCTTATTTGCAGTTACACTCCTGTCTACTCCTCACATACAGTGGGTGAGTGGCCAACCTGCAAGGCTTGAGCTGTTCTCTTGAGATGTCCATGCTGCATTTGTGTGACCTGTCTAGCAACGGGGTCTCCTGGATGATGTGGAAACTTCTGGATAATATAAACCTTAAATACAGGAGCAAATACATCCGTTACTTCTACTAAGATTATTCTTGTTTCGTTATCCTGTGACACCTTTCTGCCTAGTACATGTTGTACAGAAGCTGCAGGTCCTTTGGAGGTCTAATATCATTTTCTYTCTGTGAACCATCCCCTTCTTGACAGTTTTTGGAAGTTTGTCTTTTACTCTCATATTCAAAGGTAACTAATTTGCCAGATAGGCAAGGTTGGAGCCATGCCCTCTTCTTTGAACTAGCATGGTAAACACCTACCACAGGAAAAGTTCTTGAGCGCAGGACTGCCAAAAAGTAAAAGGTGATTGCTTTCTGCTTTCCATCAACTGTCAAACTTCTCTGAATGAAGCCCCACGCTTCGGTTTCTATCAGGTATTCATAAATGACCCACCTGGCACACTGAATGCTTTTGAAGGTAATTTGTTCTCCTCAGACTTTCTACTGGAAAGCTTAATTTCTGCTGTACTGAGACATAGTTCTGATTTCCACTCCAGGGACTTTAAACCAAGCTAAACACTTTGGCATTTAACTTGTAGACAAAGAAGCCTTTTATTGGGCCTAACCCTCTCACTATAAATCTTGTCAGTCAAGGAAGGGAACTGACTTGTCGATATCTAAAGCATCTAAAGCTACCTTCAAGCACAACTGGGGCAGGTACGGTGCAGTTACTGGTTTCCTCTTCTAGGCCTGCGGCCAAACGAAAGACAGGAAAGAAGACAGGACAAGAAATTTATAGACATGCAATTATTAAATATACTGTGATAAGTCCTGGGGAAATCTCTACGTACAGAAATCTTTGTAAAAGGTGACAGTCCCTTCTGGCTCTCCTGTGCTGATCAAGGCAGACATTCATTCATTTACTTGGGAGTTCACTACTTTTCCCCTCTTCAGTGGGAAAGAATGTCAAAGCAGTGCTAAGTATGTTGTTTCTCATTCACTCTCATGAAACACTGTTTGATTGCTGCAGAATTTTYCCCTATATTCAGCTATAATCAGATGGCATAATGAGTGTATAAACAATTCTATTTTTTTCTTCCTTCTCAGCTAATGAATCAAGTAGTTTGCTTAGTCCATAGTTAYGTTTCAGTCCAGGCCAAATGCTATGAATCACCAGAGACCAAAGCAGTGTTACACATAAAAACACATATGAATGTAAAGGTATTTGGTTCAAAGGATTTGGCCTGTGGCTTCACAAGACAATAAATCTGTCTATAAAAATCTTAATACATGGTCAAAAATCCTACAGCCTTATGAGGCAAACACTGAGCTGGCCTATGCTCCTAGTTTGTTCACTGTGTCAGTCATTTTACCTGCTCATTTTTTTTTTCAAACTATTTGACTAATTTTGTGCAAAAGGGTCAACTATTACCTCTCCTGCTGTTGCTCTGAAAGCAGAATTAGCTGCCACAATTGCATGTCCATACCTGACCTCATAGGTCCATCCCTGACCTGGTAGGTCATGCAGAACATTGGGYTGTATGTACATCCTGGAGAAGTAAGTCACAGAACCATGGCTTGAGGGCAGCAGGTCTCTGCTCAGAGGGGCAGTGAGCCTGGTCAGGGATTTTTAATGGACTGGTCTGATGTCTTTTTTACAAATGCAGAACTCATAAAGGAAAAAGTAAGTCTCAGAACATACTCTTTTAACAAATTCTAAATGAAAAATGGTGTCTTTTAGAATAAAAAGCTTTGGGGTCGTAAATATAGATTTTAAGTAAAAGTAAAGGTGAAAAAGATAGCACTGTAATGCATATTTTGATAGCTTCAGATCATTTCTACTGGCCCAACTTAAACAGGCATTTATTTGTAATTACTCAAAAAAAGTCAAGTATATTTTTACAGTTACTCAGAAAAGAAGTTGTAGATTTTTATTTTTCATTCTAACTTCTGAGAGGATCTCATTGGTTTGCTTATTTATCCTTTCTGGAAACTCTGAATCTTACAGTTTGGGGAAAAGATTTTCTCCCTGAGCGTAATGCTACCCACCCACCCCCGACTTTAAAAGCCTGTCAAACATCTCTCTGTAGTTCTGATTTATGGTAGTCATGCCAAAGGTGGACGGCATAACTCTGTGCCGGCTTGACCAACTCAAAGCGGGTGTTTATGGGCAGACACTGTGGCCTAGAGGATGTTATCGCTTTCCCACCCCCTGCCAGGATGGAATCTGACACTTCTCACTTGGCTAATGTTTTCTTCTCCCTTGCCCCTGGCTGTGGCTAAGTGATTGTTTATGGCAGATACTTTAAATCATTATCACCTCCTGGGCCTTTGAGTAGAGCTGCATAATCTCCCTTTGCATCAGAGAAGCTCTTCTATCAGTACAAAACAAGGCCAAATGTTTATCTAGTGAGATGATAGTCAAAGTGTCTCCTCTAATATTGAAAAACAAACAGCAGTTACCTCTGCTCTGTTGTAATGAGCACTGGACAGCTAAAGCCAATATCTGACACTCAGTTCCTGCACAGYTTGGCACTCCTTGGCTAGCTAATCCCTATTTATTTATACAGCATCAGAAATATCTAGGGAACTTTAAAGATGATAGAATATATGAATAAGCATCACAGCTTTGTTTATGGTGTTGCCTTAGCACTTAAAGCCTTATTCCCACTGAGCTGGAGCTGCAGTAACTGTAACAAGAAGTTTTTGAGGTTACTTTATGGCCAAACAACGACTCWCATATGTGGAGGGAGAGGACAGATGTGTGGAGCAGGGGATTGCCAGGGGGCACCAGGAAGGCCACAAGCCCTTTGCCCAAGCTCTGCAAAGCAAAGCTCCTCACTGCTCCCAGGATAGGGATTACTGGTTAGGAGGGAAATGAGCCTCTTCCTGGATCACCAGGGACCTCAACTCCATCCCTCCCAAAGCCCTTGGAGAAACAAGCTGGGCTTTTGAGGTTGTCTTCCACTAATACCTCCTGGTTCTTCTCTTCTAGCTTGCTCTCATCCTCCAGTTTACAACACTGATCATTGTTTAAACTTTATAGCTTGATTAGGCCAGCTGCCACGACAATCCTTGCAGCTCACCAAAGGTTTCTAGTAGATGTCAAATATTTTGTTGGCAGAGGGGAGTTCAAAGGAAACAATTGAAGGACGTTCATCTGTTGACTGGTAATAATCACAGAGATCTGCTTCAATGCAGGGGGATCAGTGCTATGCTCTGGAAAGCAATCTGAAGAGGAGCTTGAAAACAAAACTCTCACCTATGGAAAGAGCTCAAGTGGTTGTTGAATAGGTGTTGAGTGGAAATTGGCCCAAATTTCTAAGTCTTCGGAATTTTAGATCACTTGTTACTAAGTAAATGAGAAAAACACTGTCAAATTTCACTGGATGAAATCCTAACCTGACAGTTTGCTTTAGATTCCACATGAAATTTTAGACTTGAAATGGAAATATAATGCTTTGCTTGATAAGAAGTTAGCATTAATGTAGTAGCTGATGTATAGGCTTAAATCCTGGTCCAAATGAGTTGCTCATAGCTTTGGCATTGCCTGGAGGTGTTTGGAGTCCTTTTTCTAAAGAAGGGGGTGCGGAGAGGGAGGGAATAGGGGAAGTGTTTAGGAAAGAAATAAGCAGGTTTCATGGATATTCCGGTTCTTCAAAGCCAAGCTTGCTGTCCAAAAACATTAACATCAACAGAAATGTAATGGGTTTACATTTCTGGTTAACCATATAACACAGCTGTTACCTCACTTCACTGTTAAATACATTGCAGGTTTAGCACATGAAATTGCACTGACATTCAAACTAATCTGAAACATAGCAGCAAAGGTAAACACAACTAAAGAAAGAAATCTTAGTTGTGGCTTTAAAAAAAAAAAAAAAAAAAAAAACAACCAACCAACTAACCAAACATTTGGTTAGTTTGGCTCGACTATTTTATTGTATTGGAAATACTCAGAGTTGTTATCAGAGCTGCCTCCATAATGATTGTCCAGCATGGGTTCCCAGGAAAAGCAATTAAGAGAATCAAAATTACAATATTTTTCAAATTACACAGTAGTTATTTTGTCCCTGCTGCTATGTAATATAGTGGAGGATTTGCACAGGAACATTTTTTGACATTGTCTGTGTCAGCATGGTTAAATGAAAATCAATCCTTTTCATCAGAGTGGTTAAAAGGTAGCTTTATTTCCTGTCTTGTGCTACCAAGTCTAGACTGTACTTTACAGTGAGGTTTGCATTTTAAACCTTCAAGGACAGCATCAGCCTGGCCCTTCACTTGGCTTGGTGTTTAATAATCTGCTCGCATTTGTTTTGCTACCTCTGCACTCATATTTTATTTAGAATATTCCCACTGCTTTAGCTGCATCTCCCAACACCTGACACAGCAAGCTATATTTGAAAACCCCACATGAATCACCCCATCCAGAAGTTTGTGAATCGGTTCTCAGCAATAATACTTTCTCTCTTTCAATGTAATCTGATTCATTCCAAATTAAATTTCATTCTTTCTCCCCTAGCCAAAGTGTTCAAGATTGCTTAGGCAATTATKCATATTTATTTTATCTATTTTATAAACAAATTATTTCCTGCCACATTGCAGTCTCTGACACATCAACATTGCAGCCTTCCCCTTGCCTTATTTTTGTTTGTATCTTCTCTTTCCTCCTAATCTGATCCTGTTTCCTAACCTTGCCTTCTCTTTCTACTGACAGATATCTTAAAATCCTTCATAGTCTCTTATTTTTTTCCCTTACTTTGTTTATCTCTCTGAATGGCCTCAAGACACAAATGATTCCTTTAAAGCACACTGCTCATATTTGCCCTTTTGCCTCTAATTCCAGATCGGATTGTCACTGTGAAGCTATTTTTCTGATATCTCTATTTGACACCCTATTGCCAATTCAGACTTCAAATAAGTTCAAAGAAATATAAATATCTGTTCCTCTTGGTTTCTCTTCTGCCATCTTTTCTCCTGTTGGCAGCTTCTCATCTCTGCATTTGCATTAAGTAGTAATTTGACTTGAATCTCCTGTTGCCTCCTACACTTACAGTCTTCTATATAAATCCCATGATCTCCTTCTTCAATATTATCAAATTGCTTTCTTTCTTTAAAGCTCGGCTATCCTGCTGCTAATTAGCCTCAAATCTTTTTTATCTCTTGGCTTCTTTAATCTAGACTTTAACTTTTAAGCTTTTTCTGAAATGTTAACTATTATATTTGTCCTTAGCTTGTTTTAAGTGTCTCCTTGGGGACCAAAATACCTCTCAAGCAGTAACTGTTGTCGGTCCCTTTTGCTTAGCTCCTTTTTAAAATTTTTTTTAATTTAAAGTTTGAATGAAAATTTCTGAAAGAATGACCTGAATTTCATTAAAGCACTTTTWAAATGAATTTCCCCTCTTAAATATTAAAACCTCATATAGTTTCTGAAATATTTAAGTATTCAAGATAGCAAGAAATTAGGATTTGACTATACAAACTTTTAGAATATAGAATTGTCTCTCTTCCTCAATTCAATTCTCCCCATGACACATCAAGCAGAGATTTAGATTTTCTTTAGATTTTTAATCTAAAGAAAACATGTTCCAGGTTACCCTAATCAATGAGATGTAAGGAATAATTTCTTCTAGAGATGCAAAAATTTACAGTTAACACATAGAGATCATGATCTGAATAACTTTTTGCTGAATTTGGCTGTACTTCTGCAGTGACCAAAACTGACTATATGTAGTGAATCATTGGCAGACCCACCCAGACTGGGTGTTCTGTTTGCATGATTGGAATTTCACTAAAGAGACATAATTTAACTTTGGGACATCGTTATATATAATAACTTTAATAACTTGCTTTGATCTATGTAAATCTAATTGAATTTAAGGTAGAGTACAAAGTTTTCATCTTGCTGATAGAGATTTTGGAGTATCAACTTATTTAGTTTTCTTTTTTTTTTTCACTTCCAAAATAGTATTTATTACCAGAAAAAAAAARGGGGGGTTAGTGAACACAAAGAAAGAAAGAATCCAAATGCAGCAAACATTAATTTATATTATGCTTCCAGTATGAAAAATAATATGATATATATATACATGTATGTATGTGGATGAAGCCTGAAGCTCTTTCAAGAGCTTTCAAGCTAAAACTGATATCGAATTGAATCTAAATTTTCAAGAATTTAGAAAGCTTACATTTCATTGTGTCCTCATAAGAACCAGTCTCTTTCATKGCTGATTCTTGCAAACTTTAATTATCCCAAGGATGAATTCTGCTATCCTTAAACTTTTATTTGAATTATTAATCGTGTTGAGTTTGAGGAAAGGGTTATCCCATCAGTTCTGCCTTCTAGCTTGATGAGAATGTATTTTCCACTATAGTCACAACTACTCATTAAAAGACTTTAAGCCTTTGGTAGTGTAATGGAGKGGAACATCATCTATTCATCTTTGGAGAACACTTCTCATGCCATTTTAGATCATAACCCAAAAGGAGCTGCTGATCTCATCAACTCTCATTTGTTTGCATCATAAAACCACCACAAGGTTTGGCAAAATATATGTTCCCTGTTGAGGAAAAGCTATGGTTGGTGTAGGGATGTAGCAGATTTGGATTGGAGACACATTCATAGAAGATAATTGAATACTAAGAACACACTGAAACTAGTGTTATTTTGAACACTAATTTGCTCATAGAAATAATATGCTATTTGTAACTGCTACCATCAGCTACCTTCATTTATTGTTTTTTTTCCCTTGTTCTTTTCATTCTGCAATACATTATATCGAAGAGTTTCTTATTTTCAATTAGTAGTGTGGAAATAATCTATTTTGAGTGAATTCCTGATGTAGATGTTTGCATCATTTCCTAATAAACACAGCTGACACTGTTTTAGCAGTTCAACTCAAATTAAACCTTATTTTCCTAGCAAACAAACCTGACCTGAAAGCCAATAACGCCTTGATCTGTTGCATTGCCTCTGATTATTTTCTGGAATCAATGTTAAATGAACATTAAAAAAGGTTGATTCAGCTTCTGTGTGCATGAAATTTGATTCTGCCCTGAACCATTGCATGATAATTAACTCTTCACTTTTGGAAGTCAACACATAATTAAATCTGCTGTCAGTGTTCGAATTCTGAGGAGGAAGTGTTCAATTAGCATTGTCAAATGAAAATGTAGACATCCACCATATAGAAGGAACCTTTTGTTGACTTAGAGTCAACTGGTGTCAAAGGCACAGCAGGAAATTGCCATTAGCCAATCTGGACTGTCTCAATGTTCAGCTCTACATCCCACAATCATCAGCTTCTGAAGGAGAGTAATTTAGGTAGCAGGTCAATCACATCTATATCTTTGGTCAACCCACCTATGGCATGCACTCACAGATGGGAGGAAGATTGCTTACACATTCCAACTCTTGGGCCTTGTGTTTGACTCTTTTCTTTACAACAGTAGGAAACTGTTATTTTGGAGGCATGAGATTAATGATTTATCTTTAAATTTGGAACAGCTGTTTCATTATATAAAGCATATTTTTACAAACATTCACGACTGCATTTAGTAATTGATATTTATTTTCATGTTCAGGAGATGAAACAGTGGAAACTGGGATTAATATTTAAATAAAGGACTGAAACATATGGCATGTTTTTAAATGAACTTAGAAAGATGTTCTGTATGTGAGTCCACAAGTCATTTCCAAAAAAGGCAATATTGGAGCTATGTGTCATGTGCATCCCATTTTTTCACCCCACAAGTGATGAGCTGTGCCATGATTGCATTCAGCAACTGCAAAGTTATAAGATCTGGCTGATATAGTGCAGCAGATGTATACTGACAGATGAATGAGGTTCCAAATGCTCTCCTTACTCAACTGTAGGGAAATCTAGCTCATATATGCAACTTTTAGAGAGAGAGAAAAAAAAATAATAGCACTTGCAGAACTGAATGAAACATAAAAGATTTTAGCTGATGGTGCTGGGGGAATGATTTCCATGTTATATAGAATCTGTAGCCATTTTAGTTTTAAACAGATGGTTAAACTCAACACTGAAGTATACAATTAGGGTTTTTTTTTTCTTTTTTTTTTTCCTCAAAGATAAGAGGATTCAGATCAGTTGCAAGCCATAGAGTTAGAATTCATTAAGCTAGTTAATAAATCAAAATCAGATCTACTCTTAGAAGATGTTAATGTATCCTCAAATTTACTCTTCTTCTTGTTTCCTTTTCTAGATGGGTGATGCAGACTCCTCTAACTCTTAAATTGAAGGTGGAGGATAGGAAAAATTAACACAAATAGCACATACTTTTTTTTTTTTTTTTTTTTTTTTTTTTTTGGTAATGTATTTTATCCAGAAGGGGCGCTTTGCTGAAGATATGTACATAATAGATGTAACTTTAAAAAAGTTCCTGTTGT
>NW_020456143.1:2756289-2759411 GCF_003342845.1 Nothoprocta perdicaria | reverse complement strand
TTTTTTTTTTTTTTTTTTTTTTTTTTTTTTTGTAATGTATCTTATCCAGAAGGGGCGCTTTGCTGAAGATATGTAGATAATAGATGTAACTTTAAAAAAGTTCCTGTTGTGTATTTATTGCCTAAAGAAGGGACATTCAAAGATAAAATCTCCTTTACACTATAGATATGCAGTACCTTGAAAGACTAAGTGTGAACTCTGCAAGCAGATGCACTAGTAAGACTGCCAAATGCCATTTCACTTTATCTTAAAATGGTTTGCTAATTTTCTCATTAATTTGTCTTTACATGGGTTTGAACAAATGCTTAATTCAAAAACCAGGAGTATTTTGGCAAGATATACTAGAATACAATGCTTAAAGGACTAATATATAAAGTTACAATATTGTGACTCAACTGACAGATGGATCAGTTTCTGCTATACTGGCTTGTACATGTCTATCCTAAAATCATTCTTATCCAAGAAACAAAATTGAAGTTTTAATTTTCTTCATTTAATTTATAACATAGGACTATGCTGTCTCATAGCTGAATAGCAACACACACACAAAAGCATAATTTGGAACTATTTCTCTAGCTATGAAAAAGCAGTAACAAGTATTTCACCTTAAAGGATAAAACATACACAATAATAAATAACTTGAAAGGAAGCTGGATGCATGCTTTCCAAATTCGATTTTATGCAACATTTGGTTACAATATTGACAATCTGCAATTTTGCCTTTCTAGTGGGTAGAACTACAGCTTTCCTGCAGTAAAGTAGAAAAAAAATGCAAATTTGATTTTTGGAACATTAAAGGAAGAAGATTTGACTTTACACTAACTGTTCCCTGGAACTGTAAAAATCAGACATGTTAGTGTATCTAAAAGTTCTGAACATTAAAGTTTTTGTTCTGTGGTAAACTTCAGCATTTCWGGAGAATTTTTATTTCAGATATGAGCAAAGCTGCTTATATTTCTATTGGAAAGAAAGTCTCCCAAAATGTCTACTATAACGTGTGAGATTTTAAATTATCATTGCTGTCCTGTTCAGGGAGGTTCTTAAGGTGATGAAGATAGGCAGCTCTGTGGGCAGTGGGGAAAGACATTTCCCTGGCTACAGAATAAAAACTGCCAAACGTCTCTCCCTTAATCATAGATCTGTAGCACAGACTTTGAAAATTTTCACTTTATCTTCATGGCAAGGTTTTCCTGGAATACATTCCTGCACACTCCCAAAATACCTGAACAGGCAGATTAAGAATGAGCAAAAATTCAGAGAAACTCTCAAATGAGTGGGATACACTTAAGATTTTTTTTTTTTTTTAATGTCATGCATTTATTTAATCCAAGTTCTCTGTGAACAAGGAAACACGATATTTCACAGCAAATAAATATGTATATACGTGTATATTCAGGCCAACTGCGCAGGTTGTCACCTTGGACGGGAGGCAGAATAGGAGGGTTATTGTTGTGGGTGATTCCCAGATTCAGGGAACAGAGGGACCGATTGCTAGACTSGACCCTCTCTCAAGAGAGGTCTGTTGTCTTCCTGGGGCCAGGATTAGGGATGTCACCAGACRACTTCCCAGACTGGTCCGACTCATGGACTATTACCCCTTGATGGTCCTACATGTGGGTGCAGAGGAAGCAGCGACACATAGTCTGAGGGCAATCAAAAGGGACTTTAGGGAGTTGGGGCGGACRATCAGGGACACAGGCRCACAGGTCATCTTCTCTTCATACTTCCCAGCGCTGCCAGCAATACAGAAAGAAATCATAGGGTACAGTCCATTAACATGTGACTCCGTGACTGGTGTCATCGCSATAACTTTGGCTTCTTTGGCAACAGGAAGTCTTACGTGACACCAGGCATGATGGCACCCAATGGGGTCCATCTCTCTCAAAGGGGGAAGAGGGCCCTGGGTCAGGAGCTAGCTGGGCTCATCAAGAGGACTTTAAACTAGATTCGAGGGGGGAGAGGGGTATCTGTGGGGTGGCAGATGAGATGGTTCCTGATAGCCCATCACACCATCCACAGCAATCTGGTGCTGTGGCCTGTGAAGTAGCACATGGAAAGCAGCCAACAGAATAAAGTAGGTCAATGAGAGTATCTTACTTGCTCAGGTGTTATGAAGTATAATTTAAGAATCATAATGTATTAGTGTTTTTTATAGCAATTTTTACAATATGTCTATGCAAAGGAGGCTTTTCCAACTGTTTATAGTAATGAATTGGTAATGTTCACATCTGAACTAATTTCTCCTTCCTGCAAATGAACACGAGACATACATCATTTCTTTCAGCAATCTATAAAGGATAGAATAATATTTTTATGTGTACTGATCCACTTTTTTTCATTCATGTAGACTACAACTCATCTATAAATCTGTGGAGGATGTATCGGAGTTGACCATTCTCACCCTGATCCATTCTGCATTTACTAGAGGACTATAAGAGAAAGGGGAGAAAGGGAAAGTTTTTGGTTGGTTGGTAGGTTTTTTGTTTTGTTTTGTTTTGTTTTTGTTTTCTTAAAACTTCTACAATATCCTGCTCCTTTTTTTTTTTTTTTTTTTTTCTTCATATCACTTAGATCTCTGGACAATTATTACAAAGGATATGAAGAAGAGTTAGCATACAAGGGCTAAGGCTACAGAGTTATAAAACCAAATGAATAGCTTTCTAAGAAGAGACAACAGGTCTGTCTTTCTAGTTAGTGCTGAATGATTCCAGCATTGAGACATTAGCACCCTTCCAAAGTTTATCCCAAAAATAGGTGTTCAAAAAGGAAATTCTGGATATTTTCTAGCTTCAACAACTAATTTTCAGGCCCAACTATATCTCTTACAATGGCAAATTATGATTTTGAAAAACATTTTTTTAATGACTTCAGCATTTGAAAGCTTATGTCAATCCACTCGTATCAGCACAAAGTATATCACCAGCTGGTGCTTTTACTTTTTATACCCCAGTAAAATACGCCTTTCACTTTACTGACACAATGTCACATGCCATGAAATGAATTTCCTTTCTTAGACTCTTGAAATCAGTTGAACAAATGTAATCAGATCTGCACCTTATTCATAGAATTATTCCTACTTAGCTAACTTAAGCAAAAAGTAAAAAAAAAAAAAAAAAAAAAAA
>NW_020456143.1:2750113-2756262 GCF_003342845.1 Nothoprocta perdicaria | reverse complement strand
AAAAAAAAAAAATATTTCAGAGACTTGATGATTTTAACAGTAGTACAGTCATGAGCAATGTCTTTCAGCATTTCTGAATTGTCTGGAAAACAGCTCAAATCATTACCTAACGCTTCTGACTACTCATATAGACAAGGTAATGGAATCTAGTTAGTTAGTTACTTAATTTAACATCCCATTCCTTGCCTACTCAACAAATTGTTGCAGTAAGTTTGATAATATAATCACATTGTGAAGTTCTTCTAAAAATTCCTGACTCTGGTGACTCTAGGATTCCTTGAGGAGAATTAGTAGTCAGGAATAGTTCATGGGATATTTGGGATATTTTGCTAGCATTGTACAAGATGGATGCAAGGTAAGTTGTGGGTAGGCCACAAATATTGAAAGACAGGCTGGTAATAGAGAAGAAAGAATTAATATATCATATTTACATTAACATATAGAAATTCTCTGTAAGGTAAAAATATTTTCTGTAAGGTAAAAATWTTTTCTGTACAAGACTGTTAGCCAAAGTCATGATATTTTTATACTGATTTCCTGAGGTGATAATAGATCATCACTTTTTGATACAGATGTCAGTGGTGGATACAAAGTTTACTCATGGATACATGCTAAGATTCCTCTACAATTACAGAGATGCAATATTTTGATCTACTGTTCATTAGATGTATTGTTTTGGATGCTACATGTTTGAAATCTGAATTAACTTTCCAAAAGCAGTTAGAAATGAGATTCAGTGCATGTAAACTTGTTCATCTACATAGGTCCATAATATTCAGAAAGAGCTTTCATAAAATTAAATTTCATAACCCTGTCTCACCCTTCTTCTTCTTCCCAGAATAGGTCTTCCTACTTTTTCTTGATTTCAATGGATGTGACGATCAGGTGTGGTGCAGCCCTTAAGATGGGGGTACCTATGAAATTTGATTTCAAAATCAGTCACAGAATGTTTGTTACTGGTGTGAAAATTGTATTTCTAAACCAGTAACATTCTACAGCATTTCATATTCACATAATAAATTGTATAAAACTTATAAAATATATTTACAACAAATGAAAATATGTTAAATTTATTTTAGGTTCTAGTTTAGTTTAATGGGAGGACTGTATGTACCTGAAAAACAGGTTTGTAAAGGAAAGACTTCCGTCTGGACTTTAACTTATAAGAGTGGTAGCAGGCATGACTGTGTGGGAGATATTGCTGATGTGGACAACATCTCTTTTAAAATATATATGTATTTATTGTAGTCACATGCAATTTAAAATCAACTCATATTTCTGTCTTGTACTGGATTCACATTGGGGTAAAATTAGATCTCTGGATTTTTTTCCTGATTCACCAGTGTTAATGTATTGTTTCATTCCCCATGAAATTTTACTTGCTTGGTAGCCATAGTTTCTCACAGATTGAAGTTACAAGCCATCTATAAATTGAGAGACAGAGTGGCCTCAGCTGAAGTGAATGATGTTCAAAAGCTTGACTAATTCTTGCTATCTACATGTATTATGACTTAGTTGAATATCATTTATATCATTTGATGAGTACCTATAGATATCTTTTGGGACAGCATAATAATATTTGTTATTTTGATTAACAAGAAAACCACTCTTACTAACTGTTACTATAAAGACCTTCATTTTCATTCAGCTTTTGCAAAAACTTATCATTATAACTTTAATTGGAATCATGAACATTGAATAAAGTGTAAGTGAAAAAATCTTATTTTACTCTTCCTATTATTATCTTTTTACCATTTACCTCTTCTCCATCACAATTAGACCAGTCTATTTAGTACAGTAGTCCTGGAAGCAAAGATAATCCTCATCCTAGTAAGTCTGATAGCCAACAGTACAAGACTCTTCCAGTTATTCAGGAAGGCTTAGATTGCATTTTGAGGGTATTCCTGAAGCAAATGCAAAATCTGAAATTGTCTTTCAGATATATGTCTATCTTTAAATTCTGGAGAAGTAAGTTTACACCACAGAAAACATAACTTCCATGGAAATCACTGTGTAACTTCCTGCCCCAACTAGTTATTAAGGCTGTGATTCCAAATATGACTCCATCAGTAATAACCACAAACAGTTACACAGCTGCTCGGAAGTCTCTGAATATGTGCATAGTAATATATGATGGTAATGGGGAAACTAATATAAAATGGTTGTAGATCCAGCATATAAAGTTAGCATTCAATAGAAAAAGGATAGGAGGATTTAAGTGTGTATATGAACAAGTCCCGAGGGTGAGTTTATTTCATCAACCTCAAAATCTGTAGGAACATCTAAAACTTGTTCTAAGTGACAAGATGGTGAAGATTTGAGTGTAATGGAAAGAAGAGGTGCTATGAATGGTATGAGTTTGCTGAACTGATCAGCCTGGGTCCTAAGATGTGTTTAGCGATGATGAAGTGGGGAAGGAAAAATAAGGAATTCTGTTCTAGTCAATAAAATATTAAGGAGAAGCAGTGCCTAAACAATTCATTGTTAAGCAACATACTTCTTTTGTGCTGAATGTAATGCTAAGGGCAATAAATACTTGGGTTTTTTTGGAGACAATGTCCCAAATACTTATTTCTTTGATCAGAAAATATTTTTTTTTTTTTTTCGTCTATAGTTTTGTATACTGCATGTAAACAGCTAGCAATCTAAGAGGAGAAAAGTGAAAAGAAGTGATGCAACTTACAGATGTAAGAATTACAGAGACAAAACTCAAAGGAAAAATAAGCCTAAGATGTCATTTTGAATCAACTACAGCATGTTTTCTTCTTGTTTGTCCAAGAACAGATATTTTGCTATTTTATTCCCATAATTTTAGTTTTGAGATAGAATAAAAAAGATCTAAAAGGCTCTTACACATCTTTTTCTTCTTAGGTTCAATAGACCGTTTTCTTTCTTCCTGTTTCTCAACACTTCTCTCCTATGAGTGAAGGTTCATCTCTGAGATGAGATCCAATGATCTTCTGGGAAACTGAGAGATGGGAACAAAGCAAGACTGATGTCCAATTGGGAAATAGAACAAATCTGCTAAAGTGTTCTTTATGTGCAATTCTTTTGATTCTTAGTTGAACCTCTTTGCTTCCAGAAGTAAATAGACCAACTATTTGGTCTAGACTTCTCCCATCTTCTGTGCCCTGATAAGAAGCTCAGTCATGAGCACTGCTGCAGGTCAGGAAGGACAAGTGGCAGATGTGATAGGGAGTCCCAGGAGTGTTATGCTTTCTATCCCTTACACAAGTGTGTTTTACTAGTATTTGAAGGACTCCATTGTTGAACTGAGATCATTGACATGAATATCCTGCCCCTAACACTCATGAAGGATAGGCATCCATTTTGTCAAATTGTCCTTTCTCAGTCATCCTTTTCCTGGGTGGGAGTGACTGGGCTTTCCAAGTCAGTTTTGAACATTTTTTTTTTCTCTGCATTCACTTCCATGATGCATCTGCAGCGAAGAAGATGAAACCTCCATCTGTCTGTTCTATATGCAGTTTGACCTGTGATTCATAAAAGACAATGCTCACTTTTCAGTTTGCCCCCATTCTTGAATTCTTTCTGCTCAGATTTCTTAGATAAGTGAATGCATTTTCCAGATATGCTTTTTTCCTTTGTCTTTTTTTTTTCCCCTTCCTCTCTCCTCCTGTTTCTGAGAAGAAGCCATGGGGGGAAGAAACAGACTGTAAAAGAAGCACAAATGCAGAGATTTGCTGAATGATAAGATCAGATTCAAGGGGCCTCCAGGTAAAAATGAAGTAATTGGACAGCATAATATCAAATGACTTTGGGACATGATGTGACTAGTAAGCATATAGCATTCAATTATATATGTCTAAATACTAGTCTGTCTTCAGACAACCTTGTTTGGGGGCCTCTCTCTGTTTAGCTCACAATGAAGGATGCTTTGTTCCTTTAGGCATAGAGGGATTTGTCAGATATCCTTCAGCTTCTTTTTCGGAGGAGGTGAAGATAGGTGTTTGCAACTTTCCTCTCCCCSCATCGCATTATTATTGCCTGTCGTGGCAGGTACTCCAGGTCGGTGACAAGGAGTGCCCACACATCTGCTCAGTTTCCTCTCCTTCCGCTCTGGTTTTGGTCTAATGTTTGCATCCAGTCCTCCTTTCCTTAGCCCATCAATCTTCCTGGATACACATCCCCTGGCTCCTCAGTTTTCAGTGCATTCCTGTGAATGGCTTTAGGGTTTAGTGTTGCTCTGGATGCATAATTCTCCTTGCATAATTCTCTTCTTGTAGAAGTTTTAGACCACCATAGTTACTTCTCTGAAAAGAGCCACTAGAGAGTCAGTGAAAAACAGGGCCTAGTATTCAAGATTAACGGTGGTGTCTGTGTGTTTTTCAATGTACTGCTCCTTTTTTTTTTTTTTTCTTTTTAACAAGGAAGCGTAGGTTTTTTTTTTTTTTTTTTTTCCCTCATTAATCTTCCATTTATGTTGAATGAAAACTCTCTATAACACAGACCTGTATATAGCAGGAGAGTCTCAGTTTGCCATGACAAATAAAGACACAGGGGATGGGAATTCTTTCCTAATCACAATTTAAGATCCATAGCAGCTTTAAAAATATCCTTTTGCGCTAAGCTGATTAGTGCTGCTCCATCATTCAGAAATGTCTGAGAAACAGCATCTATCACATTTTAACATGTGCTTCTATTTAAAATTGTGTGGAATATACAAACATATTTTGAACATGTATAACATAGATAAAATAGTAAATATTTTGCATGAATTGGTTGCACAACCTTGGATCAGTCACATATTCAGATTTTTACTACTATCAAGATTTTTTTTTCCTAAATACTTTTTTCTATCTTTATACAGCCTGCAACTGTGTAGAAAAATATATATCTTTATACGGAAATCTTCTATCATATAAACTATGCCACAGAAATAAGTTTTGAATATAGTTCTTCAGAGATGTTTTATCCAGACCTAGCCGATACGGAGGAATTATGACAATGGTTGTGTTAGGCRAAAAAAAAACATGTGCTTACACAAAGCCAAAAGGTTTTTCTTCCTATTGTGAACATCTTAAGTCATTAGAGGACTTAAATGCCTATAGATGTGTCTGCCTCAAGGTAATGGTGTTGGGTCACTGGCAAATATAAAATATAAAATATAAAATGTTTGCACATTGATTCTTTTTCTAAACAAATGCACAATTATAGTATGATGGAACTAGAGGAAACATCCACAAACGGAAGCACCAAAAGTTCTGCAGGAACTTAAGGAAAACTTTCTTGACAGTGAGGGCGACAGAACACTGGACCAGGTTACCAAGAGAGGTTGTCAAATCTCCTTCTCTGGATGTTTTCAAAACCTGCTTCAACACAATCCTGTGCCACATATTCTAGGTGACCCTGTGTGTGCAGCCGATTGGACTAGATGATCTCTAGAGATCCCTTCCAAACTTAGGGATTCTATGATTCTATGATTTAAGGTTAGCTACAATCATTTTTGGTTTTATGCACAGATAAAGAACAGAATTAAAGACTTTGAAGATGACATCAATCAAATATATCAGTTTTGAACAAGCTGCAACCCTTTTTAATCTCTTTTCTCAGTGAAAGAGGTGAGAAAGTTGCAATGGCAGCTGAAGCTTTTTATGAGGATGATCTGGGCAAGGCCAATGTTATTTTTCTGCCGATGTGAGAGAATTGCTCAAGAAGAGGGAGACTTGGAGAAAGATGGAGCCTGGAAGAAGTTCTGGCATTGAAGGGGCTTGCTTGAGGTGAGAGACAGTTACCAATTCCAGCATGGTTGGTATCTGTGGAATGCACTTCTCCCTAGGCAACACAATCTGCCCTCCTAGCCTATACTAATAAGAATGAATGGAGGGTGGAGTGGAGTGAAGACACTGCGGCCAAACTCTATTGTACTTCCTGCAGAGGTGGCAGCCTGGTGGTGCCACATAGCTGCTAGGCCAAGGATGGTGGCAGATCAGTTCCATCTGCTAAACTTTGCTCAGGCTTCTTCTCCTTCTAATGACATTGTAATACCGCTCCTCACTGAGCATGCTCTCTAGATTAATAACAAAAGTAAATATGACTAGAGTCACTCAAGCTCCACCTGKATGTAGAAGAAAATGTATAAAAGGCGAACTAAGTGGGGGTAAGAATTAGAAAGAACTAGGAAGAAAGAA
>NW_020456143.1:2711851-2749755 GCF_003342845.1 Nothoprocta perdicaria | reverse complement strand
GAAGGAAGGAAGGAAGGAAGGAAGGAAGGAAGGAAGGAAGGAAGGAAGGAAGGAAGGAAGGAAGGAAGGAAGGAAGGAAGGAAGGAAGGAAGGAAAAGGAGAGAGGGAGGACTCCATTTTAACTTCTGGATCAGCCGGTGGGCTGAACCCCTTCCCCCCAACTTTGGGTCAGGACACAACCTGAGCAGACTCCTCAAGATTGAGAGCCCTCTCCCATCTTCTGGGTGAGTGATGACTGTGCATTTGTACATTAGACACTAGCTAAGAATCTCACACTGTAGAGAATTTCCTATACTGACATCTGAAACCTGTGGGGCAATTGGACCGACGGTCAGCAGACTGTGGGTGAATCTGATACTGCTAGAGTCGAGGTAATAGTTGATTAGCTAGTTAGTTTAGTTAGTTGATTTAACACTATAATTAGTTAGTTGATAATTAGTTACTTGATTTAACACTATTGGGGAACTCGACTCGCTCCTAGGAAGATGATCGGACCTATAGTCGACAGACTGTGGCTGAATCCAATACTGCCAGAGTTGGGCATATAGCTGGCACAGTATTCGTTATCCCTATTAAGAGATGAGTTCAGCCGCCTCCAGTCCTTCTAACTTTTGAGGATCGTCTGGAACACAAGAGGATTCATCTCTTACCAGATTTGCCCCCTTCCTTTCCCCCCATCAAACTACAACAGCTGTTCTCTGTCATGTCACTGAATTACTGATAAAATCAGTTTATTTGTATCAGATGAAGCACAGACAGTCCTAATCCTGCAGCAAAACCGGGAAAACATCACTGGTGTTTACTTACCCTCAACAGTGGATAGGTGTAGAGCTCTGAACCTTGTGTGAGGATGCTCCTTTTCCATCCAGAACAGGCAGAAAAGACACAAATTCTAGCTTTTGGTCCACAGATAAGCCAAGACCATTCCATTTTTTGTGCCACTTTTCAGAATTATTCTGTTTTATCACCATTTCCTATTGCAAAATCCTTGTGGTGGGGTTGCATTCAGTTCAGAAATAAGACAATCTTGCTTTCTGGCCATTATACTTGTTGTTGTTGCTGTTGTGGTTGTTGTTGTTGTTATTCTTATTTGATTTATTTTGCTTTATTATTGTTTGTTTCCATACTCATCCTTCTGTAACTTTGATAAATACAAATATTTGTATGTGGTAAATATGAATGTCTAAAGAATTCTAGACTTCTTTTTGTTGTGAACCATTTTTAGTCAGTAAAAACTCCTGGGAAGTCACTGATCCAAAGGCTACAATTTACATTTCTCCATGCATAAGAATAGCAAAACAGGAACATAAAAATCTTCTCCCGCTGAATACTKTTGTCACTTGTACTGTTTCTTTAATTTTGGCCAAAATGGGAAAACTTGATATGTAATCTATCTTTTATGTTGGCCCCCTAAGGAATGGGGACAGAGATATTCTCTATATTCAGTGAAAAGGGAAGAGAGGTGAAACTARTCAGTCTGAAGAGGAGTATCTTTTTTAGGATACCTTGTCGTTGCTGAGACCAGAACAAACAACTGCCTGTATATCACATGCGTATCCTTAAACCCACTATATCTACACTCCTTCCTTGATACAATATCAAGTACTATCTCCCTCTACATACACCCTCATACATGGGCTTAACCTGGGCCTTAATCAATGATGGTGGTGAACAATTACTTCACTAGCTGGTAAGTGGCTAATATCAATTTAGCAGTGGAAATATTTTGTTATTCTGCCTTCTCAGCCTACTTTGTTCACGGTACTTGCTGCAGGAACTTCTAGACATTGGAGAGTAGATGTTTGCCAAGGGCAGAGAAGTGTTTGCCAAGGGCAGCCCTCTAGAATTCCAGGCCCTAGGGACAAGAGAAGAACTGGAGAGAAGAAGACTCGGCCTGGATAGAGGAAGATTGGGTCAGAGAACACCTAAGGAAACTTGACATCTACAAATCCATGGGCCCTGATGGGATGCATCCCAGAGTGTTGCGAGAATTGGTGGATGTCATAGCTAAGCCACTCACCATCGTCTTCAAAAGGTTGTGGATAACAGACGAGGTGCTGGAGGACTAGAAGCAAGCCAACTTCACAGCGGTCTTCAAAAAAGGCAAGAAGGAGGACTCAGGCAACTACAGACTGGTGAGCCTCACCTTCATCCCCGGAAAAGTGATGGAACAGCCAGCTCATCCTGGCTTCTGTCTCCGGACATATGGAAGAGAAGAAGGTGCTCAGGAGTAATCAGCAGGGATTCCAGTAGGTTGAGAGAGGTGATTGTCCCCCTGTACACAGCCCTGGTAAGACCTTACCTGGAGACTATGTGCAGTTCTGGGCTCCCCAGTACAAGAGGGATGTGGAGCTGCTGGAGAGAGTCCAGCACAGGACTACGAGGATGATCAGGGGCCTGGAACATCTGCCATATGAGCAAAGGCTGAGAGAGCTCGGCCTGTTCAGCCTGGAGAAGAGAAGACTGAAGGAGGATCTGATCAGTGTGTATAAATACCTCAAGGGAGGCAGTGAGGAGGATGGGGCTGGTCTCTTCTCAGTGGTGGACAGTGACAGGACTAGAGGAAACAGCCACAAATTGAAGCAACAAAAGTTCCAGAGGAACTTAAGAAAATATTTCTTCACATTGAGGGTGACAGACGCCTTGAACAGGCTGCCCAGAGAGGTTGTGGAGTCTCCTTCTCTGGAGATCTTTAAAACCTGCTTGGATGCAGCCCTGTGCCACGTGCTCTAGGTTACCCCTGCATGTGCAGGGGATTTGGACTAGATGACCTCTGGAGGTCCCTTCCAACCTTAAGCACTCTGTGATTCTATGGTTCTGTGTTGGATCCATGTGTTTTTACCAATGGAAGAAATGAGCTAAGATTTTGTAGAGTAGGGTAGGAGGGTAGAAAACAAGCATATTGTGGAGGGTGACGCTGATGGGAAAGAGGTGATTAGGTTTGATGTAAGACTGGATAAAAAAGTTATTTTTTTTTTGTGTGTGTGAAGCTCCTGAAAGCTTAACACAAGCCCAATATGTCCTGATTTTTCTGAAAAGTGCTCATAGACTCTTCTACCAGTGGTAGCACAGCAAATTAAACTTAGGTGTTGCTACCTCAAAACTTGTTATGCCTCAAATTCATATGCTTCCAACACATTCTTTGTAATCTCTGTAATAGTCCTAGAAAGATGGGATAAATATTGATTACAGCTGTCTGTTTTTCAGTCTGTAAGAGAAAACATGCTGATTTCCAAAACTGTACATCTGTCATATCAATATTGGCAGCGGATTTGCAGTGCGTTTGTACTTATCTGCTATCTGCTTGTAGTAAGGCTTTTCATTTCTACTGACTTTCTTGCAATTTGTGTAGCCAATAAACACTGCTGTGGTAAATACTGAGAACTCCAGAGATACCATCTGAAGCACATAGACCTGAATTTTGTATATCCCTTACACACAAATTGGTCTATTTAGGAGTAATAGCCCCAATGCATGATTGCACATCTCATGTTATTTCCAGTATTTCTGTGCATATGGATAAATAAGGATTTGAATTAAATCTTTACTTATGTCTCTAACTGTAGCTGAAGGTGCCAAATTACCAGCATAGATCAATTCAGTCATTAACATACAAAGGTATAAATGCTTTTCTAATGCTTTGAAGCTATTATGTTTAATACTGACTTGTGGTGCCTTGTCCTTCCTTGCTCAGTTCACCTCTGAGAAGTGCTGTCTTCTAGCTTTAGACAATGTGAAAGAATGCAGTATACCATGTGTTAATCTGTATAATCTTGTGGCTCCACCTGGTTCAGATCACTACTCTCTTTCTCCGTGCATGTGCAACTCCTCTTCATATTAATAAGGAAAGCAAGCTCTTTGAAGAGGAAATATACACATCATACCTCACAACCTAAAGCATTCAAGATGTTTTTTGGACATGCCAAAGATAAGTAGAATGACTCAGAAAATGCATATAATGCTTGATGAGGTACCATAATACTTGTTGAGATCCCATAATATATACAAAACTATTATCACTTAGCTGTCTTCCACTATGCATGCTGAGGCTATCAATAATTACACTTGGTTTGGATTTCAGAATAATATCTGGAACTGAATTCAAATACAGGCATAACCTGGCACTAAGCACTTTAATTWATTTATTTATTTATTTTGCCTACACTATAGGAAAATCTGGCCTAATTCAAAAATGTTTTCACTGATAATTTTGAAATATGTATCAGTGAATGCTTTGCATAACTGGTGCATTTAAAAAGAATTACTGTCTTTTTAATATTTTGTTTGCTCACTTAGTCTTCTTTCACCTTTCCAGCTTTAACCTAGAAGAACATAAAAAAGGAAGAAGGTATTGTCTAGTTTCCTTGCATTTGTAAATTGTAATAAAAGAAACTCTGCCTGATTTTTTTGTTTTAGAATTCTGCCTTTGGTCAAAATGTTTTTGAACAAAAATGGTCCAAAGTGATCCACAGAACTACTCAGAACTGAAAGTCATGCTAGAGCAAGAATCATGGTTAAAGAATGAAAATAAATGTAACAAACCGAAAATATTATGAAAGTTTTAATGAAGTCATAGAATTAAAAAAGAAAAAAAATATATTAACTGGCAGACTAAGCACATAGAAACCAACAGTTCCCAGAGAGAGACAAGCAAATAACTCTGAAGCAGTTTGCCTTAATTGATTGCACCATCAATTTAGGAAAACAACAACAACAACCAAACAAAAACATGTTATGATCTGTAATGTTTAATTTTCCTAGCTAGTGCTGTGCAGTTTTCCACATTTCCAGTGAGTCCATAAGCAAGTGTTTAAGCTGCACTACATTTGCCTGTTTGCTTAGTACTCATGTTTGAGCTCATATCAGGCTCTTGATTCACCTGTGTGTAAAAAGATTGTTGATATCATTGAATACATATGTAGGAAAAATGTTATATTTGGCCTTATTTCTTCATAGCTAAGGTATGTAGACTTTTATGAAGAGCAAAATTAGGCTATAAGTGGTATGAAATAACCATTTAAAAGAAAAAAAATCTCCATGTGGAGGTACATATATCTGGAAATGGCCATTATTTTGAAGATAAATGTGCAGAACTTTTAAAATGCAGAGAGTAAAAGCACTGCTCATCTGAGTTGTGATCATGGCCAAAGAAGGTAAAAATATGAAATATCACAATTTGTCTCAAATCTCTATATCTGATAAGTCAACAGAATCCTCAACGAATTGTATTTTGATAATTTTTAATGTTTATAYTGTTATAACTCTAATTTCTCCTGAGCAGCTTACATTTTTGTTAAACTTTATGTTCATTAAAAGGACACAACTCCAAATAATACATCAACTGTGATGTTTACTCAAATCCTCATAAAAATGCTGTCAGGTTTTATTTTCATTTCTCTCTTCCCTAACAATATCTTTATTGTTAGGACCCTTTCTCTTTCTGACACTGCCTAAAAGATATCCTTACATCTTGCCTTGATAAAGTTACATGCCTTCAGATCAGAAGATTCAGCACTCAACCATGGATGGATACACATGACATGAAAGCCTATGTTGGAGTAGAGTAATTCCATGTCAGAGTAAATATACACCTCTAACTGTGAATGATTTGGATGAAATCATAGTTAAAGTTTTATTTCTTTAAGAAAGTTAAGAAAAGTATTGATAATGAACTTGAAGAATTGGCAGGAAAAGTGTTGATAATGCAGAACTAACAAGAAGGAACATGGGAATTTGACTGTTCTTCATGTGGAAGATCACCACATGAGTTTAAGCACTGCAACTGCTCTAGATATGGAATTTGTGTCTCAGACAGGCTTAGGGTCAATGTGCAGACTTGTGTTTTTTCTTWTCTCTCCTAAGTTTATTCTCTACTGGATTTCCTTTCACATTTGATGCTAAGCTTTGGCTCATTTTCAGCTTTTGCTGCTGGCTGAAAATCTCAAAATTTCCAGACAAATATTGGAGGAAAACAAGGATACAAATATTTCTGAGGAAAATAAATGAAACAGGAAGTGCTTATTTAAAGAGCYAGGTCATTACATGATCCTTTGCACAAGTGTATTGTAATCCTRTCTTATTGTATGACATTTTATTTCCTGTAGAATAATTTTATTTATCAAAGTAAAAGATGAGGAGTGCTCTGTAACTGAGGCAGTTGTGAAATACATTTTTTTGTTTGTTTGTTATCCTCAAATATAACCTCATACTTCATTTGCTCCATGCTAGCTGAGGTCTGCACTGAGGAATCTTCATCACTGGCTCCCCTCTGGTGCTCGTTGCAACAGTATTAGAGCACATCTTCAACAAGAATTTACTCCTCCTCACTCCCAGTTTGAGGCAGGAAAGCATTATCTACATTTCACAGATGAAAGAAAAGATTAAATCACTTCCTGCACACAATATAGGGAGAAAGTGCCAAGGACTCAAAATGTGTCCAGATTATGCTCCAGTGTTCTAATTATTATGGCAATTAGCCTCTTGTGTGCATTATGGTTTAACTCACTATGTATCATGTTATCTCTGCAGTGAATGTGAAAGAGCTAAGCCTAGCAGACGTTATCAGGGGACAACGSTCTGCAGGACAGTGCTAAATTCGGCTTTCTCTATCTGGCAGCAGCAGCAGCACATGAGGCTGTGGAGCGAGAAGTACAAGCTCATGTAACAGAGCTTTAGCAGCAGCACTATGAGCAATTTTTTTAACTGTTGTTTCCCAGGCAAATGCCCCGCAGAGTAAAGTTCACGTATTTTTTATTTGACTGTGTGCATTTGATCAGTGTAAGAGAAAAGAACCAGTCCCACAATGTACCTGTGTTTCCTGAACAAATCACAGAATCACAGAATACAGAATCACAGAATATTCAAGGTTGGAAGGGACCTCTAGAGATCATCTAGTCCAACCTTCCTGCTCAAGCAGGCACACCTACAGCATGTGGCACAGGGCRGCATCCAGGCGGGTTTTGAAGACCTCCAGAGWAGSAGACT
Organism: Nothoprocta perdicaria; assembly: GCF_003342845.1. Taxonomy (NCBI): domain Eukaryota; kingdom Metazoa; phylum Chordata; class Aves; order Tinamiformes; family Tinamidae; genus Nothoprocta; species Nothoprocta perdicaria. Next base: position 2,742,771 of record NW_020456143.1, on the reverse strand, counting down.
CCACAACCTCCCTGGGCAGCCTGTTCCASKGCTCTGTCACCCTAACAGTTAAGAAKTTCCTCCTCACCTGGAGATGGAACTTCCTGTGCTCCAGCTTGTGGCCATTACCCCTCGTCCTATCGCAAATGTTGGACAAAAGTAAACTGGAGAGAAGTAGCACTGATGGTAACATCAGCACTGAGATGGTCATGAAATGGCTGCTACTACCTTTTGTACTCTTCTTGGTACTACCTTGTGCAAAAGACCCAGGGCTTCAATTACCTAGAATGGAAGGAGAGAGAGAAACTTGTGAAAATGCAGTATTGTTACTTCTGTCCTTTGCTGACTCCCAGCACTAGCATCATGCAGCAGAGCTCAGGCATTTGCCAAGCAGTAGTTCAAATGTTGCTCCTGTCTCACTGCTCCACTTGCTGCATCTTCCATGCTGTATGGAGCCTCCTAACCCATCCAAGAGAATAGGGTCTCTTCTCCTTCTATGTACGTGCACATTTTCTACAAGGAAAGAAGATAATCCTTTGACTATAGTTTGTTTTTAAAGAAAACACTGGAATGTTGCAAAGTCCYTGATATGACTGTTATAATTCCAAATCAGGTCTCTAAATCTACGGCATTTGTGGAAAATGTATTAAATATGTTCTTGAAGCTTTGACATCAATTCAGTTTGTACTAGCTTTTYAAAGATGTATCTCTGAACTTTCTCTAGCATTTAAAGATTCTACCTTCCACCTTCTGTGGATATTTGAATATTTGAAATACAGTAGCAAGCTTTTTTAGCTGTGCAAAATACATATTTTCTCATCAGTGTTTATTTTTGGAGATTTTTTTTTACTAGGGGAAAAATCATTCTGTTCTACTACCTGGAGTGAGATGAAGCAAACTATTTTGGATGGRAAAAAAGGTAAAACAGAGAGAGTAACAGGGAGCTGAAAGACATCTCACAGAAATGTTTGTGCAGCTTTAGTGACAGGCACGGCTTTATACTCTGCCTGTAACAAACACACATTTCATTGCAGCTTTAACTCCAGCTGGGAGCTGAGCTATGCATGTACTAAAATAACATAGAGCAAAAGAACAGTTGTATGGTAAAAGTAAAGTACTGGATGTCAACAGATATTTSTTTCAGACCTGGATTTGTGCTTTATTATGCATTGAAATAAACAATTTATTTAGTTTCTCTGTCCCCCTAAATAAACCACCTGTAAAACTGTTGTAGTAAAACTCTTGGAGGTGCTGGACTGTTGAGTCAGCTTCTTGCAGGACTATTTTAGAGGATTTGTACCAGTTGCTAAAATGTTACTGCAGATACTGAAATTGCAATTCACCTTCTGTCTTTAGCATCATTCTCATTGATCTGACTAAAAGTGTTTCAGATACTCCTGATGCTTTGGTGAGCCAGTAGAACTGATATTATCCATGACTAGATAAGTATATGATTCGCCTAGGCGAGTTTTATATACTTTGATTTAAATAACTTGGAGCTACTGAAAGTCTAAATTTAACTTAGGAACCAAGTCTTCCTGGATTATATGTATTATCCATAGAGAGGTCTAGGCTCCTCCAAAAGAACATTCCAAGGTATCTAAAGTAGGTTTTCCTTTTAAACTACACTCCAGAAGAGATTATTTTTTCATTAACTATGCAGGGAGTAAAGGGTAATTAGGAATGGGATTTAGTTCATCACATTTTGGTGCCTGACAAGTAGATGCTTGAGTCTAAACTAGTCATATTCAGTATTAAAAAAAAAAAGCACTTTAAGGTGAAAAACACACATTTCCCACAAAAGATGCCTGCTTTTCCAAACATCCATGAAGAGACTGTATACAGTTGCTATTAAGCAAAGTCAAAGTATTGACAAAGAAATATTAAGTCAAAATCATAATGTCTGAATGCCTCCTTCTGGCCTGATCCATATCCATCCCTCATGTGAAGAAAAAGGACTAATATTAATAAATATTACATATATAAYATATATAAAATATTATTCTTAAAGTTTAAGACTTTAAGGCTAACATCTTGATTTTCAACACAGCTTTAAACAAGGATTAACCTCCAACAGAAATTTTGGCAGCAAATAGTTTTGGTCTGTCTCTTACTCTGAAGTGACAAAACTTTTGTTGAACAGACTTCTTGAGTTCAGGACTTAATTTTAAGGCAGGAATGCCAAGCCCAAATAGGCCAGTGCTCAGGGCAATCTGCCGAATTCACAATAAGAGAACAAGAACATAAGTCTCAGTTTTTCTCATGCCAGATGAAAGCTTTTTTACACTGAGTTGTTGGCAGTTATTCTGTGGGCCTCACTCTTTTTTTCCTCTACCTCCCACTCTCTCTGTCTCTCTTGTCACAAGCCCTGAAAAAATTTTTGCCAGATTTGCTTTAGTTTCTTTCTCCATCATAATTGAAATATATTGTGAAATCTAAAATCTATGACAAAACAGAATACTTGTTTTCAGGCCAACATGAGTAAAAAGTTCTTAGGATGATCAGGTCAGTATAATCTGTGTTACATCCTCAAAAGCCTATCTGTTTTTAAAGATAAAAATAAGCCTGTGGCAAGTATCAAATAAGAAATATTTMACAGAATCACAGAATATTCAAGGTTGGAAGGGACCTCTAGAGATCATCTAGTCCAACCTTCCYGCTCAAGCAGGKACACCTAGAGCACGTGGCACAGGGTGGCAGCCAGGTGGGTTTTGAAGACCTCCAGAGAAGGAGACTCCACAACCTCCCTGGGCAGCCTGTTCCAGGGCTCTGTCACCCTCACAGTAAAGAAGTCCCTCCTCACCTGGAGATGAAAGCTCCTGTGTTTCAGCTTATACCCATTTCAGGAAGTGGAATCGAAATGAGTTTTTCAAAATGACAAGTGCTTTCTTGCATTTTCTGGCTCCACTTATTTTCCTTTTCCTRTGCATTACAATTGCATTTTAATAAAGATATTATTTTATTCTTTTTGTTGAAGATACTCTTTTGTGGTAAACAAAATATGATTCTGCTTTCTCCAATACTTATGCTGAATAAAATTATTCTAATGATGAATTCTGAGTCTAGTTAACAAAAAATCACTCACATCTCCTGACTCACATCTCCTGATTTACCCTCTTTCAAACCATCAAAAGAATGAAAAAATATTTTTTCTTTGGCTTCTTTCTGTCTTATGTTCTAGAAAGCATAATTGATACACCTGTAACTTGTTCTGCTTCACGTACCAGGCTCTGAAAATAGCAGAAATCCCAGGTGATTTTCAAGTTCTGCTTCATTGTTTGCACCAGAACCTATATTAGCTGCATTGAGTCATGGTATGCACAAAGTACAACAACTACTGCAGAAAGTTTCTGCTCTTTCTGATTCTCAACTGGGTGTTGACCAGGCATGCAGACTTGTAGAACACTTAAAACCTTTTGTTCGAGTCCAAAAGGTCTTTGCAGTTGGAATGGGAATATAGCTGGAATAATTGACTTCAGAAAAGCTCTTTCAACATGATTTTCTTTCTTTTGCTTGTTGACAGAGGTGAAAAAAAAAAGTTCCATATTTTCCCTCTGAATACAATGAAAAGCAGAATTGGCTGCTTAGGAATTTGCTCTGCCAGTGGTGTTGTCATGATTAGACCATGGTAGCTGTTAAAAGCAATGCGCTTTTACAATAAGGCATGCATACTATTATTCAGATTCTAAATGCAGATGCAGATTTAATGCTAGATGCTATTTGAATATGGATCCTGTCAAGAATACTTAAGTCTACCAAGTAATTATCCCACTTCCTATTACTTCCTAATGTGCTAAATATACTTACTTCCTAATTACTGTTTAGCATTGACTGCATTTCAGGATGCAATGATTTCTGCACAAAGCACTTTGGATGAAAAATATTTTGTATGGCAAATGTATAATTCTCATTAGAAAGAAAATTTTTCCGGGCTCTTCTGTAGAACAAGATCAATTTAAAGTCTGCTGCTAAATACATCATAGCTTCAAGAGATGAACATCTGCTGCTTGGACCTGGTCTTGTTTTGACTTTTTTCTGTAATGACAATATCCAACTATTCTACAACTTCTGGTTAATGATTAGGTAAGACATAATATTTTGCTCCCAAAATAACTGAAAGAACAAAGATGCTTCATTTTACTTCTTCATATCCCAGGGAAAGAAATAGTACTTCATTGTATGGGGGAATTTCGTATGAAATTCATCTCTCGTATGAAGAGAGGCTGAGTGAGCTGAGCCTGTTTTCTCTGGAGAAGAGACGGCTCAGAGGGGATATGATTAATATGTATAAGTTCAGGAAGGGAGAATGCAGGGAGGAAGGGGACAAGCTGTTCTCACTGGTGGCCAGCGATAGGACGAGGGGTAATGGCCACAAGCTGTAACACAGGAAGTTCCGTCTCCAGGTGAGGAGCAACTTCTTAACTGTTAGGGTGACAGAGCAGTGGAACAGGCTGCCCAGGGAGGTTGTGGAGTCTCCTACTCTGGAGGTCTTCAAAACCCGCCTGGATGCCACCCTGTGCCACATGCTCTAGGTGTGCCTGCTTGAGCGGGAAGGTTGGACTAGATGATCTGTAGAGGTCCCTTCCAACCTTAAATATTCTGTGAATCTGTGAATTTATACAGATATCCTATCCTATTAATTAGTACTTTTATTTAAATTCAAAGATTTTCAGGACAAGCAATATCTTTGTGATAAACTTACACACCAATAATACAGCACAYATATTTTAGCTATATTTTGGAARTGCTTCTGAAGAATAAATACAATTATCTCCAAATTTACCCACAGCAGAAAACTAAATGCTGATTTAGAAATGTCAAGACAGATGTACAAATTTGAAATGGCTTTTCCTGGATAAAGGTTAGATATAAAAGTTCCCATACTCCCTTCAAGACTTCATCAATTGTATCACATTTTCAAGGTTAGAACCTTGGAGTAAAATTTTATTCTCATTGTGTTCCATAAAAATTCTGCAATCTAGTCTGAAGTGAAGTTTTCATGATGGGCTTTCCTGGTAAATATGAATCTTCCTTTCACTGCTCAAGTTAAATAAAACCTCTGTTAGGAAATAGCAGCACAAAAGCTTTTGCTTTCTAAAGGCAACTCACRAATTATTTCAATTGTAAATATATAATCAATGCTTTAATCAGCTTTGGTCTTCTTGCAAGTCATGCGATAGGGTGATAAGTTGTGGGTCTCATTTAACATGTTGCTAGATAAGTCTTATGTAGATGATTAYAGTAGTTCCGAGCACCTGAATCTGCCTTCACTTTTAAAGTGACCTTATAGTAGATTTTGTACTGAATGAAGTCTTTATGAAGTCTTTTCTCACTATCCAATTTCACTATCATGGCCAGCCCATATTTTTCCATTGCAATCCAGTCCCTTCTTCACCGTTCCAATCCAGCTCCGAGGGTTCTCTGACAAATGTATCCCAGAGCAGTTTAGTGTCTGTACATGTGACATGTTGCAGACATAGTACTCTAAAGTACATTGTAAAAATTGGTATTTTATATAGTACTTAGAGATACTAGAGTGAGCACACATTGTACAATCTGAGCCCAGATGTTCATTAATCAGCCTTGTATAATTTGTGCCTTTTATTCTTTATTGYCGTGTTTTACATGCATATTTCCAGACTAGTGCAGTCATCTCCAAGACAGCTTGAGTCTTCTATTGTGTCTTTAGTCTAAGAATTTGATCCAATTCTTACCTTTTTGGAGAAAATATTTTGTCTGAGCAGTTCCATGTGTGCTAAAGCATATCCATCTGGTATCCCTGAAGGGAATTCAGCATGATAAATATTACTACAAATTAGCATAGTTTACATCCTTGACTCTGAAAAAAAGGTTTTAATTAACTATATTTACTGAATGGTCTTGCAGTATGTTTTAAGACTACTCCCTGTAGAGAAAAGGAGGTAAACACAGAGACTTTGCCGCTGCACGCATGTATTTGCAAGTGTGCAYATCTCCTCTGATCTCTTTTCTTGTCCAAGATATATGTCTTGTTTTCCTGTTCCAAGTGGCATATTCAACAGCTTAGTCATTGTCGGTAAAGCTTTTGGGTGCCTTACTTTTGCAACATAAAATGTCAATAGTTTTCTTTTTTTTTTTTTTTTTAACACATGACTCAGGGTAAAAGTGCTATTGCCACAGTTTATCAGTCATTAAACTTTCACTCAGTGCAGATACCATCTGTTTGCCTGGGAGCTGAAGCAAGAAAGTACATGTACACCACAGCGTAAACAAAGATTTCATATGACTGTGATAATGACTTATCTTTGGTTAAGATATTCTGCAGAACAGCTATGGACCACCAGGCACGTAGTTACAGATAGGTGTTCACTTGGTAAATTGATGGGGTTCTTCTCTTGGCAATAGCCAATGTTAGGTGTAGGGTGAACAGCGGTAGAAAAGCAGACAGATTTTTGGGAAAGGGTAAATACAGCAGCAGAAGATAATAAAAGGCAGCTGGAAGCATTCCCAGGTGGCTAGACAGATGGAAGGGCAGTTTCAAAACAGAAGTAAAGCATTGTAACACTCAGGTATGTGAAAAAGTTAGGAGACTGAGCAACAAAAGGCTTTAGGACCACTCATTCCCCTACTCTGAAAAAAAAAAAAAAAAAAAAAAAAGCAATACTAATGCAAACCAAAACAAAGAAACAAACAAAACATCAATCACACACACACACACACACACACACACACACACACACACACACAAATCTACTACTCTGCCATCTCTCTAGGTGAAATTAAATTCCATGTAGACCTACACAGAACTAAGCTTTCATGGTAAGAATATTTCAAATTCAGTCAAACGGATTTCATACTAGTACTAATACAATACACTTTAAGACAGATCCACCTGCAAGAGCTCACACACTCACAGTCACGTTTTCTGGAACAGAGAAAGAATATTACTTCACAGAAAGATAATGGGTCAGGCCCTCAGCTGTTGAAAATTGGCTTAGCTACCTTGACTTCAGTGGAATTTTGCCAATTAATGCTGGACTAGATCCTTTAAATGAAGTTTTTACTTGTACAAATTTCAAAAGTTTCATTTAATGTCTTCTGTATTGGAATGTTTTTCTCACYCTTCTTCTCTCGCTGACTCAGTCCTTTAATTTTCTCTGCCATTTTTSCCTTTCGATGAAGTAATTCAATTACAACAACTATATTCTCAAAGGACATAATAGAAATGAGAAAATCTATAATTTGTGTTCATGTGTAAGGCAGTGAATGCCCAAATGATTTTCAGGTATTCATTTTGAAAATCTGCTGTTACAACAGTATTTGTCTTTTTCTTTGGGACCTGGAATTGACCTTTATTTTAATCTTGCTTTTGCACTCTTTTTGACGAGATCTAGGACTTTATAATGTGAGATTTGATATCAACATAATTTACATTGAACCATACATCATCAACTTCCCTTTCTGAGTTTGTATCAAAAAGTAATTATAGGATATTATAGGTGRTGAGATATTGCAAAACTCAATTCCTCACCCAAGGCCTTAATAAATGGAACATTTAGTACTTAGTTCCAAGATACATTTTCTGCATGATCCTTGGAAACTGTTTATAATCTTTGCCTCAGTTTACCTTCACCCATTTTAACAAAGTGTATTTTCCTTCTTTATCAATGTGTAATTAAGACTGTTAGTACTTGAAGTAGTAACTTGAAGTGTTAACTTGGCATATATAGGTGAAGCATAAGGAAAAGGTACTTATGGAAGATGCTTCATCCTACCCATCTCAGATTCCTGTCCAGTGACAAGGTGAATAAAGATCTGGGATGCCGCTTTTATTGTTCTTGAGTCATTGGAAGAGCCTAGATTTCTAACATACTCAAACTTTTCAATAGTTAAATTTAGATGACATAATCACGCACGTTAGGTGTGTGTAACATGTGTGTATATTAGTTATATATATGACCAAATGCTTTTGAGAATTCTAGTATCTATAGACTGAGACATATATAAATGAACTCATATAATCATTAATGACTAGGATTGGGAATTTCCTACATTTCAGTGTCTGAAGGAGGAATTTGAGGGGAAGCAGATGATTATAATATGCTAGGGTTCAGGTCAGTATTTAGCTTTTTTTTTTTTTCAAGATCAATCATCAACTATCTTTTTATTATAATCCCCAAGTAATTAGACATGGCACGTGTCAATTTCTCTGACAGGAAAGAGACTAAAATATTCAGGGCTGGAAGCGAAAATCTGTGGGTGTGATGGTATCACACAGTCATCAGGAAGACAGAATGGAATTCAGCTGAGTTTAGAGAACCATTATAGACTTATTCTGAAAGCTTGAAAGATGTATTACTGTTAAGATCTCTAAGCTTGCTCATTTTGTAGGCAATCATAAAACTGACCTCTTATGCCTAAAGGAGCTCAGCTGTCTCACCCAAGGCTATACTATTTTTTCTACAGTTAGATCRTTGGGCAGCCCATAAAATCAAGACCTCTGCCTGGAGGGCAGAAGTTYTCTGTTTGACCTGCAGTTGTATATTTGCTGAAGGATGTTAAAGAACTACTATACAAGTTAGGCTTCTGCCAGTAGGACACATCTGCTTGACCTGACTCTGCTTCCCTCTTGCAGCAGGAGATGACTGGAAATTAATTAATCTTCTAACAACCTTGTCATTGTTCTGTAATATGCTGGACAACTTGAGGCCAGTAAGAGGACATTTTGTGACTCCTTCAAACCCAGAGTTCCTACAAGTGTTCTTGGACAGATCTTTAAAGATTGAACAATATATATGTGCATTCTATTCTTTGCTATGACTCTATCCTAGTACTTGTATGGTATTTACTGGAAGTTCCTCTTCTAACTACCTGATATTTGAGTTTTTTTCTGCCTCCAACAGTGTAAGTTTTATGTAATTGTACAATGAAAATGAATAACAGTATATGGGGGAGGGAAAAAAAAAAAAGAATTTATCAGCTTCTTACAATGGTGTCCAGGAGCTGATGCACAAGGGGCAACGATAGCTATTGCCATCCCCATTGTCATCAAAGAATGCTAGTTCTGATGACTCAGATCATATAACCAAAGAAGAGTATGGTTTTCTCTGTTATTCAGTCAAATCTAGAATGAAGCCAAGAAGCTATCTAATAATCTTTCCAAAGTAAGTAAATTATAGTCTTTTTCTTGAGGGGATAGTGGCACAATTTCCTTTGGTAGAAGCTCAATGATATATACTCTTTAAGAATTATGTTCATTCACCAAGAACTGAGTATATTTGGTGATGTTTAGGTAATATTATCTTTTATTCTTCTGATTCTTTTCCTTTTTATTMCTTTTCATTATTCCCCACTGACAGCAATGACCATTTATGCCACAGTAGTTTATGAAGTTGAATTATTTCATGGGTATCTAAATCAAATCAAAATGCTTCAATAAACAAAATCAAATATCACACATCTAGTTAAGCCAAAATAACTCACTGAGTAGACAAGTTCCTAGAGTTGGAGTTTTTTTCCTCAAGGTATGAATGGACTGTTAGAAGATAATAATTTAAATGTATTCATTTGATAATATAAAATGTAATATTTTCATCTTTATGGACATACAAAACACATATAGTTTCCCTATATTTCCTGCCTGTTTGCAGGAAATAAAGACAAATGTAGACATTTAGATACTGAAGTTTATATGTGTAATTTAGTTTCCATATAGTTATTGCTGCCTTTGTTGATGAAGTTCTCTCTTTTGTTTCTTATCAGTTTACACTAATATCACTATATCTGAAAGCTTTATCTGCACACTTTCAAGCTGCAAGTTTCATAACCCATTCTGCTGAAAGCAAAATGATAAGAGGAGGAAAATAACCTATACTGCAAAKGAGAGACATGTAATGGAACAAATTTTAATGGCTTACCGTGCCAGCAACTAGAGATTAGAAAATTTGTTTTCCAAATGCTATCTAAAAAATGACTAGCCAAAAAATTGTATGCACTAGTATTTCTCTTATCATAATTTCTCGGTATTTGGGAGATTTTCCTTAATCTGGTTTTCCATTATTGTCATATTTCCATTTCCTTCTGCTTCTGCTTTCTGTGAGCTAAAAAGAAAAGACACAAAATCCTGCACTCATTAGCCTTCCTTTTTTGAGTTTTAATATCTGATCACTACTTAGAAATGTTTCAAATACTGTTAAGAAACCCAGCAAGTTSAAGACATGGCTGGACTTGCAGAATTTTTACAGATCTAGAACACCAAGCTTTTTTTTTTTTTTCAACAAGACACTCTTAGGAGGTCTGCTGTGCTAAAACCTGCTGACTAATTCAGCCAGAAGTTATAGAGATATAATTTACTGTATTCCAACAGTAATCCATTAGGGTTCAAAATTTAAATATCTGTCCAAGTTCAAGTTTAGTGAACTGTATAGATTAACTGAATTTTAGAAGCACTTTCTGTGAAGTACTTTCATTTCACCCATTGATTTTCTCATTTCCTGCATTCAGAGATRCCTGCTTGAATTCTGGTTTCTTGCCAAAGCTCTTCATGCAAGTCAACAGTCATCGATATTGTCCTAAATCAAAGAGAGAGCCTGGATCATGTATTCTAAAATCATGAATAGAAAGCAACAGATATTTTCAGCTTACCTTCTTTATTCCTTACTATAGACCTGAGCTATATGGTGTTGATAGCTTTTGTGGTATCAACTGTGGAAAGTGTCAACTTTTCATTGAAATATCTAGTGTTTTAATACATTAAATTCAGCAATCGGTATCTGAAAAATTATTTTAAGTCCACTGGAAACTCCCTGCTGCACACACACCAACACACACACATAAACACACATTTTCATTTACATCACTCTGTAACTTCATTTTGGTTGAAACAGAGCAGCTCCAGGCAATAATCACTAGATTAACCTTACCATTTCCCACAACTTCTTCCTCTTGTTTCTAATTCACTGCTGACTATTCAGATATCTAGGAGGGCCTGTGATGTAAAAAGTATTAAAGTAGCTTAAAGTCACCTTTGTTCTCCCTTCATTTCCACGAGGAACTGAGGAAAATACAATCATCTAATTCATTGTGCCTAAACTACTGCATAATCACCCTTCATGCAGTTTTCCCCTCACTAATGGCAGAAAAGGGGTCCTGCCTAAGTCTGGAAAACTATGGACTTGAACATTGATGGTTTCCTGAACACAGTTCAGATGACTGAACATACACTCAACCTTTGTATAGCCTGGGTTATTGGCTTTGCAACCAGGAAAAAAAACACAAAAATGTCATTCATATTTTTTTTTTAGCAGTAGAATGGGATATTATGTAGCTTTGGGAAATTTGATAAAGATGCAGCTTCAGAGAATGGTTTGATAATGATAGCATTCTGGTTTCCTAAAAAGCTAAAAAGAACTATGTTACTGTGCAACAATCATGGCTGAGAGGGCCCCTCAGGGCTTGGAGCCTTCTTCAGTACTACTAAAAGGATAATATTTAGAACAGAAACAATCATCTGTTCATCTCCAATCTTGATTTATGTCGTACACTTTGGATAACATTCACCCATTAGTGGATAATGACAAAATTTTGTGTATCGTCTAGGCCCTGGGTTAGGATGGGAGTAGAACAAGAAGTTGAATGATTTGGTGAATTCTCTAACGCTGTGCAAGAATTTATTTAAGATTTCTCTATGCTTTCTTTAGTCTTGCAGTTAATTAACTTCTCTGGAAATGAACTTGATCTGAAGGTGTTCAGAGTTACAATTTACTGTAGATTTTGACCTGAATAATAGCTATACTGTATGAAATCCCTTCTGTGAGGCATTAAAAGACTGAGTATATAACTGACTAAGTCCACACACAGTGTGGCATAAACTTTACAGAAACACTTGGAAATGTACATGTGGAGGAGGAAAGGACTTTAGAAGACAAGACCAAACTTCCAACAGAGGTGAATAAGGAAATCTTGAGCTTGAGGAAGATATTATGAGGGTGGGAAATGTGTGTAATAAGTATATCTGATGGCTAGTTATGACAAGAGGGAGAGTCTTTATTCAATACTATAGAACTGCTTAGGATAAGAGTGATAGGTGAGGTGACTCTTTGGCTGTAACTGATTACACAATACAGAAGAGACAATCTTCTTTCTAAGCTCTTAGATCTCTGCTAGGTTCTGGGTCACCCAGTCTCACCATTCACCAGGTTCTTTGAGGAAGTAGCAGAGGGTACAGGAGAGTTTATTCTTCAGATACCAATAATAGATTTTTTTTTTCAGCCTAGTCAGTAATTCTCAAACCTTTTTACTTTGTTTTTCAATGGGAGGCCTTGGGACAGGAGACAATAATAATGGTTTAACTCCATTGCTGTCAGGAACCATAGGGTTTATCTGTTTCTGCTGCTTATACAGTCCATTTTTTCCCATAATCAAAATGATTTCTACACAAATTCTCTTTCACCCTAACTTCAACTTTTTGTGGGAATCTTCCTGGCAGGATGCCCCTTCTTTTCTCTCCATACGTTCCCTCACCCCTAGTTTGACATTTTGTTTATTTYTTTTTTCTGTTGTTGTTCTTGGCACAGAGAAAGAGAAAAAGAAGAGAAGAAGAATTTGGTCCACTGAGGACTCCAGCCTCCTCTGGGACACAGATCTAGTGAAGTCTTTTGCACTCTTTCTGTCTTGTTACTATGTTCTTTATTTTTGCCTTTCCCATTCACTCTTTCCTTTTTATCTTCTTCCCACTCATCTTCATGGTTGTGGGGTAGCTTTCTTAAAAAGGGGAACTTTTTTTTTTTTTTTTAATTTTCTCATTCTTCTGTTTTACTCTTACTGTCCTTATTTTAACACTGTAAGGATTCATTAGAGTACTATTATTTTATTAGTACAAATTCAGCATTCTGAAAAGCAGAAGCTTTTTTATTTTCTGGCAATGACTTATGGATACACGAGTGTCTACAGCTCTTGCCAAACTGTTTGGTATTCTATCACTTTGCTGGAATTTTCTCCAGAGATTAGGATTGAGTTAGATACATTGTTGAAGAGTGGTTGTATTACTTACAAAGATAATATTGACTTTGTCTTGCTGATAAGACACAAATATTTGCAAACAAATACACATTTTTTAACCTGAATGCAAAATGTCAATGTTAGGTATTAAACTTCATGTTTATCAGTGACGTTAGGGTGCCAGCATGAGCATTTGTCTATGCACATTTTAAGTCCTTACTTGTTTCAGACATACGCAGGACACATTCCATGGAAATTCATTCCAATAATATTAAAGGAACATGACTGAGTTTGGGGGAATTATGACTTGCTTGAAAGGGAATACATACTGGCAAAGTGGAATGGAACTTATGGAGTTAAGTGGAAATGTCAACAGAAATATAAAGTTAGAATTTAAAACCAAAAAGGAGAACAACACCAGAGAGAATATATTTTTTACTCTGTCTTGACAGACATAACTATCAGCAAGTTAAACCTGGCAGCCATAGGGTACCCCGTCTATGACTGCTCTGGAGCATAGTAAAGTCATTTTTTTAGATAAATACTCAATTTTATTAGGTGTTACTCTGCTCCACCTAATAGACAGCAATCAAACAAATCTGTCACTATCTAAACAAAAAAAATCTGCAGGATAAACACAAAAAAAAAAGCAAAGGAAATAAATATGTTCCCGCATTTATGAGTTGTGCAAGCTTTTTTTTAATGGATTTCCCATCTTTTCTGACATAAGTAAGCAAAGCTGTTATGGATATTGGCTTGCCTGCTACAGTCCCTGGCCAGAAAACTGTAACAAACAGAGAAGGATGGTGCATCAGAGTTCTACAGAAGAGAAGAATTCTCTGGYTTTAATTAGTTGACATTACTGATCAAGACTGGCTTCAGTATTTCATATGGACTAGTTAAACTCTAGTTTTTAAAATTAGATTTTAAAACTAGATTTTACAATGTGTTTCTACTGTTGTCTATGAGGGAGAAGGAGACAGCAGAAGTGGAAGAAGAGAATAAGACTAAAACCTGCTGAACTAGAAGATAACATTTGAAAGTTCATGTCCATTTTTCTAAAAAGTTACCCTGCTTCTGAAATAATTTCTWATGTCCTGCACATCTTTTTGAATGTCATATACTTTCAGATCATGAAAAGGATRTTCTATAAGAATTCACTCACTGAACAGAAAAAAATCCTTGAATTTACATTACAGGCAAGTACAGTATGACTAAAGCTCTGTGACCATTAAACAGGAATGATAACAAAAAAGCATATCAGCATACTAGCTCTATTTAAACTGAYAGATCACACAAATAAAAATGGATTTTTAAACATGTTAAGGCTAGTAGATGAAAAAAAAATCTCTGAGGCAAATTCCTAATTTTATCTATAAAGTGTTGCTGTATAGCTTAGTAGCAGAATTTTCTATTATGAATTTTCTGGAAGAAAATCCTGGAAGATATTGAGGATATAAACATTGTGAATTATGAAATATTGAGAAATATAATTCTATAAAAGTGCTCTTTTGGAGTGATAATTCTTGCAAATCATAACTTTCACCAAGCTCAAAACCATCTTTCAAGCACTCCTGCATGAACGTGCTAACAATCATTATACTTAGCAGTTTTAATTACACTCAGTTGTGATTTTGACATTTTCTGTATGAATGAAAGAGTTTCACTATAAGGAAATCCAAGTTCATTAAAATATTACCTTCTTTAATTGGATTACACAAAAGAGACGAAACATCCGATTCAAACACACTTAACCCAGTTAACTTTCATTTAGCTTTTCCGAATAAAGCATTGATTTCTAACATCTCTGAAGAATCATTTGTTTCATTTATTTAAATATGTCACGTATAAAATCCATTTAACCAATTCAATATTTCAAATATTGTCCATGGTTAAATTGCACTCTTAAACAAAGCACAGGGCACAGCATGTCCCAGTGTATGTCCCAGTGGAATGGTTAAAAATCTTGTCAGTCGAAGTAGACCATCTAATAACACTTACCTTAAAGCAGAAAGATAAATCTACCTAGAAGGATCATGACTATCTTGAAAGCCTGACAAATTGAGGCACTTCTCTAATGTTTATCAGTTAAGACAAAACTTGCTAGTTCTGTGTTATATTTCCAGGTTAGCGAGCCATGACATTGATTCTATCTCAACAGTTTGAAATTTATGTTAAATGAAATTGTACAAGCACTTGTATTTTCTTAAAAACTAACAAAATATTTGATAGTTTGCATGGCTAGTGGTGGGTAGAATAAAATATGGACTTTTGTGGGAATTGCAATTAGAAAAACATGATTAATTTAAAAGGACATCAAGAAAAGCATCTCATCTCTTACAGTTCATAATTTTTTATATTATCAGTATCAGTTTTGGAAAACTGACAATGAACTTTGCTCAGTATATAACCTAATCTTGGCCAAGGTCTAGTCTGATGGTCTAATTCAAATAAATATTGTGTATGAATCCTATCTGCCAAGAAGATGTTTGCAAAAGCCTTATGCCCATATAAATATTAATCCCAGACCATGTAATTTCACTGTGCACAAATAAATAAATCTTTCAGTCGGAATAGAAAACAGGAATTGTTCAGCTAAGCCATTCATTTTTGCCATTTAGTCTTGTCAATACAGTTTAAAAAGGAATCTTCTATATGTAAACTGAAAACAGATATTTTTCTAAAGGGAAAAAGAGTTTATTTTTGATGCAGCATAATAAGACTTTTAGTTGATTAAATGCAATTCAAGAGATTAATATACTGGATATCTTAATAATTTGAGGAAATAGTGTTCTGGTTAAAAACTGCCAAATTCCTAATAATTCMAGTGACCGTTCGGAGAACTTTTGGAGTGCTCAAGCAGTAAACATAGCACTGGGCCACTAGTTCAATCCATTAGTTTTGTTGATACCAACCTATCAACATGGATTTGGTATGTACTGTCTACAAACTCAACGATAATGAAGTAACATGAGAGCTAATGAGGAAGAAGTTCAAATTTTCATATTAGTACAGGCTGAAGTCAGCAAAGAAATGCTTTGTGTGACAGATGTTCTATCTGATATAGTGATGAAAAAGAAAGTGAGAGCAGAAGYCAAAGAGGACTGGCTTCCTTAAAATTCCCCTTCAAAAAAGGAAAAGTGTATTTAGAACAGTCAAACTCAAGTGGAAGAATGTTGGTCAGAGAGCAGAAAGAAAGTAATTATTGTAGTGGAGACCRCAATAGGATCAATAAAGACAAATCATAAACAAGAGAAAGCCAAATGGGTCTTTACTGGCATTGAAGATATCTGTTGTTGTAGGATCGCAGGATTGATGGTAATGACAGTTCTTGATTCCAGACTAAAAGCTTGACTGAATTTGATTTAAAGATAACCTCAGTAACTTGAAGGACATTTTATGGATGTATCTGGGAGTACTTATCACATCATGAAAACAGTGTATATTTTTAAGTGATAACAAGTTCATTYTCACTGAATAAAGAGAAATAAAGTGTGGAAAGCAGACTCATTTAAAAATTTGATACAAAAAGAAAAGAGTGTTTGGTTTGGAAGGTGTGTCTGACAGCAAATTTTTATTTATATGACTAAATTTCTTTAAAATTCTGAAAAAAAAAGAATGAAAACATATTAATAAAAATAAAATTGCCAATCCAAATTCCAGAGGCAATTAACTATTGTTGAATAGCACACATTTTCAAATATAGAACAGTGTAGGTAAAGAATAGAATTGGATTGTATGAGGACTGTATGAGGACTGTATGAGGAAAGACATAGAGCAAACGAATAAAAATGAAATACTTACAAGTTGCTCATCCATACCCAAAACAATAGTAACATGACAAGGGATTTATGATTGAGTTATCACAGTTTAGCAAGTGGTCATCTGCCACTTAACAACTGCTACTGTTTTCTTGTAGATATTATTAACACATTCCTCATCCTGAGATAATAAACTAATCATGAAATCTGAAAATTGATTTTCTTTAACTCACAACTCAAATAGTTTAAGAACATATTTATAGATGTTATTGTGATAATGCAATAACTCAGTCTACGTCCTGTCAGACTGTGTACTCAAGCCCTTGAGCAATGAGATCTACTTAGATTCAGAAATATTCAGGAATGAACAACACAGAAAAGTAAAGCAAAAGTAAATCTTTCTTTTCCTCATCTATAAATTATTAAACTGTTTAGGAAAATTCTCCTTTTTGAAAAGAAAAATTATTTTTTGAGGCAACAAAGAGAACTAAAAGGCAGCTAATCTAGCTTCTGGGAAGTAATATTTTTCCATAGGAATTGATTTAGTCCTACTCATATCAAAACCATGCACTTCTGAAGTACTCTATGGATCTGTGTTTCTTTTGTGGCCTATGCTTCTGAGTTTTGTTTTTTCCTCTTATTCRTGAAACATTATGCACCAATAAACATGTCTTGCAAGCAGCACTAATATGACTAACGGTGCAACTGGTCAAAGTCAATTATTTTACTGCACAGTTGCCTTTCTCTTCAAAGGTGTCTGCCCCAATACCACAAATTAACAAACTATGAAAGCCTGAGTAATTACAGATTCTGTCTCTGAAAACCCCTTTGAAACTGAAGTTCTGTACTACAGGATTCCTCAATCTAGTTTAGCCCAGTATTTTACAAACTTCAGGATTACAGTCTCCCAGCTGAATCCCTCTTCCAAGGGAGAACATAGGAGCCATAGGGAGAGGGAGTCTGCATAGTAGTTGCCTATGTAAAAAATCCACTTAATCCTTCCTTGGATTTAGTAAAACAGTCATTGAACTGGAAATGCTTAAAAACAATCTGAGTTCAATAAACCTCTCCTGAATTAATGCTGTTAATTGAATTTCCCAACAAACTCTAAACCTGAAATATTTCAGTTTCTGTGACTTTCAAACAGTAACTTACTGGGAGAGAAACGTATTCATAAATTTCTTTCCTATATAAATGAACTAGTTTATTGCACACAAAAGGGTCCATTTAGAAAGAGAAATAAAAAATTTTTGATTATTCAACAGCTAAGAGATTTATCTGCTCCCAAGGGAGCCTATTTGGTTCTGACACACCATTCTCGCATCTAAATGGAAAGTGAAAGCTGATCTGTTTCGAGAAAATACAATTGCTCGTTTTGGGCACTCATGAAAGATTGGACTTTATTAAGGAACTATGTTAGCCTCTTATATTGTAATTGTCAGTATGTCAGAAAAGAGTATCAGCTCTTTTATTATTTCTTTTTTTCTTTATATTTCTTGCAGTTAAACATGAGCAGCCTACTTGGAAAACTGTAGAAGAATATAGATATAATCTGTTACAGTCAGGGTAATCTGTAGTGATTATTTCATAATGCAGAAATGTGGAGGCGTTGAATCCATACCCGAACCATCAACTTCTTGGAAGCATATAAACAATTTATTTTCCCACAAGGATTTCAGCATGACATTAAAATTCACACCTAAGGCTACAGGGTAGAGATGTTAACAGCTCTACTGAACTAAAGAATACTCAAGATAGAGATTAGTTCATTCTATTAGACTGACTTGTCAGAATTATTTTCACTTTGCAATCTTTCCTTGGAGTTCAATAAAGTGTTTCCACAATGGATATATTAAATATACTGTGATTCTTTGTCTTTTAAATATATGTTTGAATGCTAATAAATGATTATAATAAATGCAAGCTTATATTTTGTATGGTGTACTTGTCAATGACATTTCATGTACTTATCACTTTCTTGTGATGTTTTAAAAAGCTACATTTTTAAATGTCAGAATACATGTGCTTGTGGAATATATCTGGCACCCTCAGAGAAAGTCTGTCACACTAAACAAGTTATTTTTCTGAGTTATCTGATAAGTGGTCCACATCCCTGCAGAGCTCATATAAACCTTAGAAAAATTTAAGAAAATCTTGTTACAATCACAGTATGGTCCAGGACATTTTGAAGCCAACTTTCTTCCAGCCAGCTTACTATTCAAGCCCTGGGAGGGACTCCTCCCTGTGTTTTGGGAGCTCTACAAGTTGTTTCTGAAATTCCAATATAACCATCAGTATTATACCAAAAATCCCATGGAACAACCTGATTGGAATGTGTGTACTTTAGAAAACTGTATGATTTTTAAGGGTTTTTTTGGTAGCTTTTTCTAGTGGATTTGACTCAAACCTTAATCTTACAAGTATAGAAATATCCTCCTTCCCAACCTGTCAAAATAGAGATGATTGTTCAACATAAGAATGAACATATTCACATTCTCTTTCATGCTGTACATTCCTTGTACCATAACCACAAAGTCATTTATTTAGGTTTCAAACCATGTCTTACCTGATCCCTGGGGTGCTCACAAAAACACAAATCAACATTGAGCTGACACCACAATGATCAACGTTATCTCCTTTTCTTAAAAGACTCTAACTGTCTACATATATCTGTTTCACCTACAAATTTGTTCTTCGCCCTTTGGTACTATGGCTTCCAACTGATTCTGAGATGCTACAGTTAAGATCTTGTATGATTTCTTTCAATACAGACACCGTGATGACTGAAAAACCTAGAGAGGGCATGGCATTTTGATCAAGATTGGTATAACTACACAAAAAGGGAGAAACCCTTTTTTTGGGAGATATATCTCCCACTACATGGGAGATATAGGTATGTAACTTCCTGTCATATTTGGTGACAATATAGTCAACATCATCGATTGAATTTATTGAGCAGGTCAATTCATCTGAAAAGGATGAATCCTAATCCTAACATTGTGTTCAATAACCTAGACTTAGGCATGTAAAGGACAGAATTGGCAGGTGTGAAACACCAACATTTGAAGCAACACCTGAATTAAAAGTTATTATATCTCAAATAACACTGTATATCTAGGTCACAAACCTGGCCTGAAACTGAATTTCACCTTTGGCATGTAGAGGGTAGTCAAGACTACTTCTGGCATTAGTATAGAGAAGGTTGCTTTTAGAGAAAATTTGGAAAGCTTATATAAGTGATGAGTTTCCTGAAACTCATAGAGAAGATATCTAAATTCAGATGCACATCCAGATATCTATAGACATCTTCTTGGGACTATACAGAAGGCATCTCTCGTCATTTGATGGTYCATAATGTGGCTACCTCCAAATTGCTAAAGACATTCAGTTCCAGGGAGTAAGGCCTGACCTCAAGAACAAATGTATAAAAGAGGCATATACCTACACTACACAGACCTGCCTTTCTCCAAAACTCTGATCTGGCATAGGAGGGTTCAGAAATGACCTTTTGTAGGAGCTGAGATGAGCACATCATACGGTTTTCAGACCTTGCAGAAAGGGACCTCTGAGCCCCTGAATCTGAGTTGTTAATACCTTAGAGCATGCCTTTCTGTTGAATGCTTTCACTGTTTCTTTGAATATTCTCTCAGTTAAACTGTTGACCCCATATTCTCTGGTGCAGATAAAAGGCACCAGTTGGATAATTGTCTGTATCCTTTCCAGAAGGAAGTACTTTCTGAAAGACTACTAAAGAACTTATTCTGATTCAGTTGGTGGCTAAACTGGTGCTGATCTGGTAATTGCTCTTTTAAAACACACTTGCTAAAGGACTGTAATCTAAATTTAGCATAGTGAATGTTTTTGTTCAAAGGCTGGGCTAGTCAACAATTTCCAGTGCTGGAAAATATTATGAAGATGGCTGGGAGCAGCAGGCTGTCTGTTTTTTTTTTTTTTTTCAGCAGCATTAGAAATTACTAACTCTGAAATGAAACCCAGTTTCTCATTTAGCATGGAAATGAAATAAGAACTACTTATTCCTCCAACATATATCTTGAATTAATTCTGGCTTCTTGTTGGAAGCATAATTCATTTCCCTTTAATTTTTATGTTCTTGAAAGTTTTTCTGATTAAAATTGGAAGGTGATGTGATAGGAAAAATATTGAACTCTGTGCTGCTTATTTCTTGAGCCCAAGAAAAACATGTTCCCTAGTGGAGTCCTCATAAGAACTGATTTGTAAGTTTGATTATATTTATGGTCCAGGAGAGAGGAGAGGGGAAAGGGGAAGAGAGAGAGAAAAAAAGAGAGAAACTCATGGAAAGGTAAAGTTGAAAACAGAAAGCTGTACACAAAGAACTGAGAATTGGTGAATGTTTGGCTCCTCTCTGAGCTTCCATCCTAAATCACCAAGTATGTTATGCCTACTATGGAAACGAGCAGGCTTGAGAGGACAAGTAGGGGCCTAAATGCTCTCTTGTCTAGGTTGCTACTGCAATTCACATTTGCAGTGGAGGTGGACAAGGCTTGGAGACAGGCTTGGGCATGGGCTAGGTATAAAATGTGAAGGTCTCAGGTTATTAAAGAAGATCGTGGCTTCCATGTGAAAGAGGTGGTGCAATGTGTTCAAACTCACACTTAGAGCTCTTGCACCATTACGCTATCTGCATTATTACTTTCCTCCTTAAGCACAATCCAGCAGAGTGCCCTATGGATACAGATATTTTGTCTGACAAATTTGGGTGACACTAACTGAAGTGATGATGCTGTATAGATAATCAATATTATTCAGCAATATTTCAATGAAAGCTGGTCTGATCCATCTCTGGATAAAATGATTACCTCTTTCAGAGGTTTTTAGAAAATGTCAGTATTTCTACAAATGTAGATTAGCACATAATAAATAGAAAATTGAAACAGATATTCTAAAAAATATATTTACATCAGACAAACAAACAAACAAAAAACAAGCAAAAAACACAATATGCCAAAGTGATTTATATCTGTTTATTCCACCCTCAACTAGAGCAAAAGACAATGCTTTATTTTTAGAACATAATTTAGGAATAAATCTCTATTGAAGGCAGTACTGGAATAATTGTTTAATTTCCGTTGACACCTGTGGGACCTAAGAACATGATTCATATTATACAGGTGCTTAAGTGTTTCCCTGAATAGGACTGTGACACAGTGACCCAAACTCAAAAAGTTTATTAATGTATTACATGTAGTCTCTATAATATGGCAGTAAACCAGAAATAAAATCACTGCTTATGCCAAAAAATCTATCATGATATGTAGCTTGCAGAATGGTACATTGTAGGTTTATTACTATAATTCAGTTTTATCACTGCAGTTCAACTGATTTCCTCAGAAAACAGGCAAACATGGAAGACGAATCAGCACTCCATGATTCCTCTGTACTTCTACGTATGTATTTTCAAATAAGATTAAGATCTTTAAGATTAAGAGCATTAGCCTTCTGATAGTTAACAAGCAACTAAAAGAAAGGCCATGCTATTCCCAAAACTTCTAAAGAGTGAAGAAATAAAAGGGTTCCTAAGACATGGCTGGAACTTTGTCAAGATTCAGCAAAAAACCTCTAATATACGCGGAAGATGGAAACTCAGTATCTTTCTCTGAAAAGTAATTTTTCAGTTCCACAGTTCACTAGTGGAGAAATACCCCAGTTAGGAACTTTACTCCTTTGCCAAGTTGGAATACAAACTTTCAGAAGTTGGAAACTTCTTTTTTTTTTACTATAGGTCCAGGATTCAAACTTACTGGACAAATCTGGTAGGGTCCATATAATAAACCACTGTTGCAAGTAAGTCTTTTGAATTTTCTACAGTTTGAGCAGAATTAGGAGATCACAAGGCATGGAGTACTTCTTGCTGAACTGTAGTTCTGGGTTGAGAAACTGCAAAATGTGAAGTCCTGCCTTAAGCAACTTTAGTTCCTAAGTGGTTTGCCCTAGCACAAAGGCAATCCATGTGTTCTAATAACACTGTCTCAAGGAAATAGGGCTTGAATTGCCCTTTGCACTAAATAGAGCCAAATTTGGAAGATGAGAAGGATGACAAAAAAGCACACCTGTAGAATCAAGGGATGAAAATAGAAAAGTGTGGATGTGCAAGGCACAGTACAAGATGGAGTGTGACAGGAGGCATGGACTGAAAGAGTTTATGGTGTGGTGAATCTGTGTTTGACCAACAAAAAAAAAGCAAGTGTGGGACCTGAATGTTGGGATGTCATGTGGAAGATGATAGAATACTTTGAGAGGATGGGAAATGGAGAAGACAAAACATGAAAGGTCTAGCCATTATGACGGAAGAGATCATCAACTGCAGGCATATATCACTACTACAGCATCTTTACTTGAGTGCAAAGAGACTAGAAGCTGTTTCTCACCATGTAATTTTATATCAGGAAAAACTTCACTGCTGAAGTGGATTAAGGGGATTCAGTGGGACTTGGAAAGGATCAGAGCATCTTACCAATGCAGTTTTATAAAATTCCTGTAATTACTTTGGTTTAAAGAGAATGTAAAAAATGATTCTGTTTTTTAAAAATAAAGTACTCCAAAGAGCAAGATCCTGATTATGCATGGCAGCATAAAAATCCCTTCGCGTTTCTTGCTAACAGATGATGGGAACCGCTCCTAAAAGAGTTGCATTGATATTATCATGAAGAGAAATTCATCACAATGGTGAATACAAGATCGCAAAGGTCTAGAGATCATTATCCAAGAAGCTTGGTGTTGTGGAGCAGCAAGGGCCTGCTGCCCTCCTTGTTTTGGGACTAGAGCCAATATGGCTGTGGCATTGCAGACAGCCCCGAATGGAAGGTACTCATAACATACTACTACATAACATAAATACTACACTTTCTAATGAGGCTRCAGCACATATTAGATCTGACTGGAATGATATTTGAAATAATTGATTGATATTCATGGAAAATAATTGCATTTCATGTTGTTAAGATGGACATGAATATAAACTTTCCAGATTTTTTYTAGCGTCATTAAAATTATCCCATATTCATGAATGGAGAAAACAAGCTAGATCCTTAACTTACACAATCCAGCCCCAAAATCTTGGTTTTGACATTTATTTATTTCTCTCAGAGAATTTACATAGAAGACAATTGCTTCAGATTCCAGAGTTGGTACAGATTATAAATCATCATCTACTCTTTTATTTTTTAATTACCCAGAAAATAATAAGTAGAATTCCACATATTTATTTACATGAACTTGCATACCCATACATTGAAATATTTCCCGCAAAAGATCTCTTGAGTAGAACCTGTTCTGTGGTTCAATACTTCTCAGATCCACAGTTCATATTTTATGCTTCCTCACAAAAGTCCTGGTGGGTAATACTAAAACAGAATAGACAGTATCTCAAAAAGAAATGTCTCTATATTAATTTGAGTTATAATATGTAAGTCCAGTGCCCAAGATTACTACCGTGTTGGTTCATAAGATAAAAATCTTTTTTAATTCTAGAAATTCTTTGAGTTAGTAAGAGGAATTTAGGAAATATAAGTATTTTTTTCTTACTTTGTTGTAAATTTTGGCAAAATCCTATTTGCATTGATGTTGCACAAAACAAAATTTGGAATTTTGCAGTTAAGAATGTGATGTAAGAGAAACAGATAATGAATATCACAGAATCAAACAGAATCACAGAATGTTCAAGGTTGGAGGGGACCTTTAGAGATCATCTAGTCCAACCTTCCTGCTCAAGCAGGCACACCTAGAGCATGTGGCACAGGGTGTTGTSCAGGCAGGTTTTGAAGACCTCCAGAGAAGGAGACTCCACAATCTCCCTGGGCAGCCTGTTCCAGGGCTCTGTCACCCTCACAGGAAAGTAAGTTCTGTCATCCTCATAGGAAAGAAGCTCTTCCTCACATGGAGATGAAACTTCCTTTGTTTCAACTTACACTCATTTCCCCTTGTCCTGTCACTGGCCACCAATGAGAAGAGCTTGACCCCTTCCTCCCTACATTCTCCCTTCATGTACTTATACATGTTAATCAGATTCCCTCTCCGCATTCTCTTCTCCAAGATAAACAAGCCCAACTCATTCAGTCTCTCCTCATATGAGAGATACTCCACTCCCTTAATCATTTTGGTTGTCCCTGCTGGATCCTCTCTAGAAGTTCCACATCCCTCTTACACTGGGCAGCCCAGAACTGCACACAGTACTCCAGGCGCAGCCTCACCAGAGCTGAGTAGAGGGGCAGGATCCTGCTGGCAACATCCTCCTGATGCAGCCAGGAGGCTGCAGTGGTCTTCTTGGCCACCAGGGCACTGCTGGCTCATGGTGAACTTGTCAACCAGGACTCCCAGGTCCCTCTCTGCATAGCTGATCTCCAGCAGGTAGACCCCTAATCTGTACTGATGCCCAGGGTTATTCCTTCCCAGGTGCAGGACCCTGCACTTATCCATGTTGAACCTCAGGAAGTGCCTCTCTGCCCAGCTCTCCAGCCTGTCCAGATCCCTCTGGATGGCAGCACAGCCCTCTGGACTGGTGGCCACTCCACCCAGCTTGGTGTCATCTACAAACTTGCTCAGGGTGCACTCGGTCGCCTTGTCCAAGTCATTGATGAACAGGTTGAACAGCACTGGGCTCAGTACTGACCCCTGGGGGACACCACAGGCCTCTGACTGAACTTGGCCCCATTTATCATCACCCTCTGAGCTCTGCCATCCAGCCAGTTCTCAATCCACTGCACCGTGCACTCGTCCAGTCCACTCTCCCAGAGCTTCCGTATGAGGATATCATGGGAGACGGTGTCAAAAGCCTTGCTGAAGTCAAGGTAGACAATATCCATGGCTCTTCCTTCATCTAGCTGTCCAGTCATCCCATCGTAGAAGGCTATGAGGTTCGTCAGACATGACTTCCCCTTGGTGAATCCATGCTGACTACTTCTCAACACTTTTTTCTTCTTCGTATGCCTAGAGATGCTCTCTCGGATGAGCTGATCCATCACCTTACCAGGGATGCCATATCCTTGTCACCAGGGATGCCGTATCCTTGACAACTAATAATACAATGCTGTAGCTTGCTTAGGACAAAGGAAGGTGGAAGATGCCTTACATAAATGAAAAGGCATATCATACTTATTATCTCAGTGCTTTTCCTGGAAATGGTAGATCTGCTGTGTTCCAATCTATGTCCAAATCTATTCTGGAAGTAGAAGGGTATGAGGGAAGTTTTTTTCTTACTTCATTTGGGCATATTTTATCTCCCTCTATAAGTCCGATTGAATCTTAATTGTGTAATAACTACTTGGAAATAGAAAACAACATTTTTTTTTCCAACCACTTCCTTCAAAAGTATTAGTTTGGAATGAAAAAGATTAACTGCAGAGTGGAATATTTTATTATACTCCCGTGTAGTAAAAACTTGCAATGTGAAATGAGTGAACACAATGCATTCCTTGTCTTAAATACTTCTTCTAAAACAAACGTCTTTTAGAATATGGTGCTTAGCATGAAATGTCTGTTCAGACAAGGACTGTGAGCTGGGTGATAATAGATTCAAAATGCAGACATGCTCATTCCCAGTCCATCAGATGCTATTTCTCCATTTCCCTCCATTGTTTTGAGCCTTAAATCACCTAGTACAAAACATAGTAAATGTTAAGAGCTTTAATGTGCTCCAAGCATTTTAAAAGCCTCAGGGCCTTTGTTCAGTGACTAAATAATATTATTTAACAGACTAAACTTTTTTGTTTTTTGTTTTTCTTAATGTATGTAACTAGATATGCTTTTCCTGTAATGAGCAGAAATTAGCGTTAAGGTCACTGGTAATGCTTTACATCTACAGAACCGTTAACAAATATTTCCATAGCTTCACACTATCTTTATGAAAGTCTTACAATCCTTTCTTTCATCAGATCAACCAAAGCAAGAATTTAATTATGAGCACATTTTGGAGCAATGGCAGGGCTCTCTAATTCTAAGACTAAGGCGTGTGGGTGGGAAGCTTATGAAGCATTTGTATGAATTGTGGATAAACAAGGTATTTCAGTCTTTGGGATGTCCATTTGGCAGTTGTTCAAGAATGTAAAAAATCAGGCTTAAATGAAAAATTCAGTGTTCTGAAACAGCTGAATCCTTTTTCACAGCAGAAGTAAGGGGAGGCAAGACCTTTACTCCATTGCTGAAAGCTAAGACCTTAGTCCAACAGAGCAGTTTTAAAGGCAACAGAATCCTTTTCTTTTTTCCCCATATGATTTTATCAAATATGATTACCGTGGCTATCTTGAGAAGTGTATGTCTCTGACATTATGTTCATAAGATTTGTGTGCAGCAAAGACCCAGTAAAAGCTTGGAAAATTGCTCCTTGCCCATTATGAGTGGAGCATGGAACGGTCTGATAACTGAGCAGTAAGCTAATAAGGGACCCATTGCTTAAATGCTTGGAATTTAATTGGCAATGTCTCTTAACACATTGCCAGTAGTTAATCAGTAGCTTGAATATTCTGTCGCAAGAACAAAATGTAATGAGAAAAGTCCAAATTGCTAAGGAATATTAAGACTGCATTAATTGAAATCCATGTGTAAGTTATTTAACTATAACAGAATGATTTGTCCTTTTCTACAGTTAGAGTCTATAATGATCTGAATGCTTTACATAACAGCTTTCCTATAATTTCTCTTTTAAGAATGAGAGAAAATCTGTTTATTACTTGTCATCCTGGCTATACTTTGGCAGGAATCTTCACAGTTCTACATTTTTCTCTACTCTTTTAAAATGTAAATCTTGTCAACCCAAGCATGAAAAGCAAACCATTGCCTTCACAAAGAATCTCAAAGGCATGACTCTTTTCCCAAAAGACTGAAGAGTAAGATCAGGATTTTAATTTTCTACACTCAGAATCAATATATATATGTATTTTGCTAGTGTGTCAAATATGGATTTTTTTTTTTTTAGATATATATCTTTAGATATAAGTCTTTTCTTTTGATATGAATCTGAATTCCAGTAGGAGTTAATTAGATTAATCTGGATCATCTTATGTATATCTATACAGAGTTTTGTCTACATCCCCCTTAAACAGCGATTTTTTCCAGAAAGTGATTCAAGCCTCCCATCAAGATATTGTCCAGTGAGTTCAGTTCATTAAATACAGAGGGAACTTAGGCTGACTATATTTCTAATAGAGATGTCAGGCTACAGCTAGTAGTCTAAATGTTTATAATGTTATTCATTACCATTTCTGTAACCTGAGTAGCTTTTAAGCCCGCAATCTGTAGCTGCTTTTAAAACATATAGACAGACATTTTTTTCTGTGATGTTTCCCTGCATGTGGAATCTCTAGAAAATGTCAGTTAATTTGTTTTAATGTTGAATATTTTCAAATCACAATGAAGTCAATCGAATTAGTAAATACATCCGAAAATTTGGAGATCTGAGTATCATAAAGGAAATACATCATTATCTTACAATATATCCCTAGAGGCAACATAGACTCCCAGATCCTACACTGCATAGGGAGTGTCACTGATCTGAGCTTGTTTTTCCTACAGTAGGATTATTTTGTATGCTGTTCTGATATGTAGTAGAGTAAGCCAGTCAAATAGCTTAGTGTTTTAATTCCCTGAAATACTTTTAATACTTTTTTTTTTTTTTCCACTTGGAAGCTTGTTTTAGTGGCGAGTGGTGACTAAAGTTTGGATCAATGCTTTGTGTTCAGTTAGGCTTAGATTTTCTTATACATGGATGCAACACCATATAACACAATCTAAAATAAACAACCCCCAAAAATCTCTCCCTTATGTTCAAGTAAAATGGGAACAGAGAAATGGGAATTGAAGCAGCATTCCATGAGGCATGCAGACTCAGCAGGCTTGTTGTGCCAAACACCATTTCAGTTGAAAAGAGCTGAGAGGTTCTGACATTTTTTTCGTTTCTTCCCATCTATAATTTCATGTTCACTTTTATGTCATGGCCATAAAAGCAGCTGCTGCTAAACCACATAGAAAATGGTTCCAACAAAGCTGAATTTATAGCAGTAAACAATGTCCTTTTACCCTGTGCAAGTAGAAGAGATGTACAATGTTTATATGGTACCAAACACAGGTATACTGCATTACTAGTAAAGTTTTCTTTGTAGCTAGGCTGTAACACAGGGTATAAGTTAGGATTGTTCAGGAAAGCAAAGATCATTCACAGGAAACCTCTCGGTGTAAGATATATGACAGTATATTAGAGTAATTTTAACTTAAGACACATTTGGACTTGTAATTACCTGAAGTAATTTCAGTCCATACTGACTTGTGGCTTTTAAGTATTCTGCATCCTGAGCAAAGGTTCATACTTTTGCTTTTTTTAGTCCTTTCTACTGATATTACCACTTCAGAGAAATTGTGTTCAAATAGCCTTCATCACACTGAGGACAATGGCACAACATTGTCTCTCATTTTTCTTCAGATCTTGTTCTTTCATTAAGCTTAGTCCATCTCTGGGTATGAGGTCTACCACCTATGCAAGAGCCAAACTTTGATCATGATTATGTTTGATTTTTTTTTTTACAAACCAATGTCAAATCTCATCTGCCACTTTTCACCTGCATTTGTTTTTTTAATTATAATGTTCAAGGTTCATCTTGACATTCCAAAGTCCTACTTTTGTGTCTTTAAAATTGTTGCATTTTACATCCTGTGCCTTTAGTTCTCTCCTATATATTTAAGTACCTATGGTACAAAGGTATTACTTATATATAGCATACAAACTAGAAAAGAAAATATTTAAGAAATTAAGCAGAAGTTCAGTTTATAAAGGACTAAAGGATTTACTGAAAGGAAACCACAGATGTTTCCTTACTGCTGTAAGTTCCATGACGTAAATTAGGATATAGTATTGTGCTATGCAAAATCAAATAAAAAGGAAATATTTTATTTTGAATTTAAAAGGTAAAATGAGGGGAGAAGTGGTTTCAGTAATACAGTTTGAAGGATCATTTATTTGTAGGATTCAGGATTTGTACATGTGATGGACATTGTTCAAGCTCTCATGGAGCTGGAGACCTACAGCATGATTTAGTGGCCTTAGATGTCTGATGCTCTTTGAGAAGTTTTGTGTCTTCTACCTGGTCTCCAATTGACAATGAGGAAGGACGTAATTCTGCTATATGTCCTGTGGAGTATCTGCCAATCCTGCAACTGTCTTATATTCTCTAGACAGCTCAGCTGATGTAGGACATCTAAATTTAAATAAATTAATAGAATTCAGCAGATGTTGTATAGATGATCAGATGTCTGTTTTATTTACTTGCCTGAATATAGAAGTCCAATGACATTTTAAATATTCTGCAGTCACCCTCCTGGGCTCCAGCTATCACTCCAGAAGACCATGCATCTCTTCTTTGTCCCTTATCATTATCATCCCGTCCCATGTTTATACCCCCGCATATCTCAGATGGCATTAAGTGCCCATAATTAAGCCAATTAATCATGCTCTAGATGTCTACTCTAGGAAAAACTTTGTTGGCCATTATGTTAGCTTAAATGTCTTCTGCATATTTAAAAGTATACCTATGTAGTCTAAACTTAGACACAGTCTTGATAATTCAAACATGCAACATATTGTATAAGGTTTAAATATTGAAAGGATATTTTAAGAAGTCTCTGACATTTGTTTTCATTTATACCATTTTTTGATACTTCTAAGTATCCCTTAAGAGGGATAATCTTTCCAGTATCCTCATTCAAATACACAGATTTAGGCAGACAGAGTTGAAGGCGAGCAGTATATTGTTACTGGTTAGCAGTGGACTACAGTAGCTGCTAGCTATCCACATTAATAGCCTAGAGACTGGCTGACCCTTGCTATTGGCCTTGTGCTTCACAATCAAAAGCATTCTTGAGTGTGCTTCATCCAGAAGTGTTATATTTTACAGTCTAATGACTTGTACTGCTTGGTTAGGTTGTAGTTCCAAATGGAAAACTGTCAGGTCACCTGATGAGAAGCTAGTGGTAGTTTTGATGGAAATAATAGCAGATTTGGAGAGACCTCTTTGGCACCAAAATGATCCAGCACTCTTTCTGCATTAGTAGAATTTTTTTTTTTTTTTTTAGGTAACGCAGTAAAGTCAAGGAACAGTTGAAATAGAACAAGATTTATCCCTTACTCTCCAATTTTTATAGCTTCATTGGATGCTTTTAAGTATCAGGATTCTTTTCCTT
>NW_020456143.1:2695182-2711579 GCF_003342845.1 Nothoprocta perdicaria | reverse complement strand
GAGGATTGTCAAAAACCTTACTAAAGTCTAGGTAAGCAAAATCTGTTGTTCTCTCATCAGTCAAGTCAGTCATCTTATCATAGAAGACTAGCAGTTTGGTTAAGGTTGATTTCCTCCTCATATTTTCATGCTGACCACTTTAGATGATCTGCTTGTCTAGATATGTCCAGAGATAGTGTCCAGGTCCTATATCACCTTTCTTATGTTGCTTACGTGCTTATAGAAGGATTTCATGTCCCTTTACACTTTCATCTCCTCATGTCCCTTTACACTTTCATCTCCAAACGATTTTAGCTTTCCAACTCCATTTCTCCATGTTCAGACATTTATAATCTTTCTGGGTTACCTGTCCCTGCTTCTACCTTCTAATACACAGTGACCTCACTGAAGTGCAGTGCTGGTATCAAAATTTTGGAAATTGAAAGCCATGGATGGAACATTAATATAGAGCAGGAGGAAAGCAGTCAGTAGCCTAAGTCACGGTCTTCCCAAGAAATTAAAGAAGACTGAAATTATTTTGAGAACAATTTGTGATAAATAACAGCTCAATTTATTTCATATTAACTTGTTTATTTTCATGCTGAACATTTGCAAGATCTCCTGCAAAAGGCCATGTTTGGTTGGCCACTTGATTCATTGATTACAAGACTGAGATTTAGCTCACTGAGCACCTACATTTTTTGCTAGATTTTTTCGTAGTTCTTTGTTATGGAATATCATAAGCTCTTATGAATGACCCATTGAAACATAATGTGGTCTGTATAATAGCTGGCTAAAAAGTGACACGTATGCCAACTAATAATATATCAGATCTGAGGGATGGGTTAGGGCACTGGGGCGTGTATTTCTATTTCTATTTCTGTTTCTAGAGCAACACATCTCAGGTTACTATGTGTTTTGCATATTTTAGAATGAACAGCTGACATATCTCACCTGGCAAGATTCAGACAAAACAAAACAATAAAAATCACAAATTCTCTTGTGAAATGGAGGAGGGATAGAAAGAAACTAGAAGGCATTTTTATCTGTCATAACTTGCTGACTATTTTGCATTCCTATGCTATTGCAGCAATTTATGAGGATGAAACTTCCTTTTCGGTGGTGTGTGGTGGGGAAATTACCTATTAGACCTATAGATAAATGTACAAAATATCTAGGAGCAATATAGCATTGTGGCTGAGAAAAGATCTTTATTCACATTAAAAGTAGAGTTTTCTTACTAGAGTTGTCAACGACCCCACCATCCCACCCAAATACTAGATAAYGGTCTGTAGAATAATTTTGTGCTAGCAAGCAACAAGAACAATACAAGAAGAACAATATTATTACATCTACCTCCACTCTCTTGGATTCTTTCAACACAAGCATGGTCTAGGAGGTGTCCTGGGTACAGTCATTTCACTGATATCCTAATAAAGACATGTACATCCAAACACAATCTTTACCTACTTGTAAAACAAGAATAACTCAAGAAGAGAACTTCAGCTTTAAAGAGTTAAGCCTCTGCATATCTTCTTTGTTCCTATATTCCGTGACACTTGAATTTATCCTTTGGTTTTCTTCTCATCTGAACGTTCTCTTGTAAGTCTCTGATGATTAAATACAGATTGTAGCGTTTCTGTTTCTTCTAAATGTTGGTGCTTTGGGATTCTTCAGGGTGTACTGAGAGCTGGCATATGCTTCTTCATTTGTTCTGGTACTTCTAAATCCCCACAGTGTCACAGCACAGACCCAAGCAGAGTAACCCAGCAAATCACCCAAGGGATAGAAATGCCAACCAAGCAAGGTCTAACTTTGGTAGTGCAGCCGGGATACTTAAGCTGATGAAAAATGAGGGGAAATGAATAAATAAAATAGATTTTTACAAAAAAAAAAAAAAAAAAAAAAAAAGAGAGAGAGAAAGAAAGAAATTTAAACTACAGCAAAAGTTTGAACTGAGATGATTTGTAAGACTAGCGTGAGCCCAAGGAAGAAACTGGTTAGCTATATCAGGCATAGGATAGGAATCAAATCCTTACCCCTATTTTCTCGAAAGCATGAAAATAACTGTCACCAGTTGTTAGTGGTATTGATTATTTTCCTTCTGCTTAGAATAGATTACAGATAGAATAGACTTTTTTTTTCTGTAGAAAGGTATTTATTTCTTTAGAAAAGACAGTTGATATCTCCTTCCTTGACTCTCTCTAATATTTTGACACTCTGGCTTGCCTGAACTCTTTTACAACAAAGAATCATCAAGAATTATAGAGGTTTTATTTACCCTGAGTGTTACATTCATCAGTGAGAAGTCAATAGCATCTCTGGTACTGACGACAAACACAGGAGCAAATTCCAAAGCAGAGAGTTGTGATTCCTACTGTGTCCAGCTGTGCTGCTTGCACGAGTCTTTTAAAATATTTATTTAATAGCAAGCTGCTACAATCCATCTGCAATGTAAAGATGCCATGAAGTGCCATAAAGGTGCCCAAAAGGTGAATAAAATAATAACTTTCCTTTAAAATTCAAAAGTTTTGCTAACTTTGTTTAAATGGGCAGAGAGATTTTTCCATTTAAAGCTATCACAATATACTTAATTTTTATTTCAAATGACTTCAAATGCAGTACCTCAGAAATTACTTTTCTATTTTCTTCTATCTTTCTGACAGTTTTCTCACCATAAGAAATCATACAGTGATTATTTTGAGGCCTAAATCTACTTCAGATTGTCATGCCTGTGGCTGAACAACTTGCAGATACTTAAGAATTCCTCCTACTTCAATACCTTTTCAGAAAAGAAACTCCTCAATTTCCTCCAGAAATCAACTATCAAAGAGAATCACTGAAGCATCATTCAAGAAATCTTTTTCCTCCTTTTGTTTACTCAGTATCTTGATTGCTGTCTTGATGAGTACACTACACACTAGTGGGTTACAAAGTTCCTGTTGCTCATCATTTCCAGTTCTATTACAAAGATACCATCAGTTTGTTTCAGACTCACTTGCATTTTAATTTAAAATTGAAATCACCTCACACAGATGAAAAGCTTCTTGTTGCTGCCATAGGGACTATATGAATTAGCATATGCATTTTCTTTGTTCTTTCTTTCTCTCTCTCTTTCTTTCCTTCTATCTTTTTCTTTATAACCTTCCCGGGTTGTGTGTTTACTAATAGCAGCCACTTGAATTCCTCCTTTCACCTGCAACATTACTCCATTTATAAAGAAAGAACAGCTTCCACTCCATTGGGATATATCATAATTAACTTAATGAAAGGACTGTGTCTCAAAGGTTTATTATATCTATATTTGAATAATAAAAGCTTCTATTCTGTATTGCAGATAATCCACAGAATAACTAGAAAAAATCTCTTCAGTTTTAAACAGTATGTCAGTTATTTAAAGAGTCTCCTTTCCACTGCAACAACACTCTGGGAGGCATAACTTGAAACCTATCGAACATTATGATCTCACACACCAGATCTACTGGTGTAAGATCAGTGTAAGAAGGAAAATCAGACTTAAGTTTTTACTTTATTTCTCCCTAGCAACTGTTTTTTACATTATCAAAGCTCTTCTCTAAGCTGTTGATATTATGTGGGAGTAACATGAATGTTTGTCTTCTGTTTCATTAATAAACATCACTCAGATGACCACTCTTTAGATCAATTATCTCTCAGTTTCCATTTCAAATCTTACCAGCTCTATTTCTGTGCAAGAAAATGGCCAAAAGAAAGGCCAGGAATTTATGTCCTTAAATTATAATGTTACCACTTCAGTTATTTGGGTTCAGATCATTCTGTCAAGAGAATACTATAAAACTATTTTCTTTTTGAGGAGGAAAACATTAATTTTTAGAACAAAGTGGTAACATAATTTCATAGGCAATATATTAAAGGGAATTTTTGAGAAATTTGTGTAAAACATCTTTTTAAAGTCATCTTGTTCTGAGATGCTCTGATCCCCTCTTTTCATGGTTTCTTGCAATACTCCGTGGCACTGATGCACCGTTTTAACATCTTTTTCTTCTTTCTTAYGCAAACAGATTGCAATAGCATCTACATCACCCAGCATTCTTCTACAGATTTTTACGTTCTCTGCTGCTATCCAAACAAGTTAGTTGAATAAACTGTAGCAAAAGAACGCAGACAAATGTGTTCCTTTGTTTATAGCAATCACATAAATCTGTGTGTATTGATATTTGTGCAGAGGTCTGTGATGATCCTGAAAGAGAGAATTTGGGCAGGATATCAATCTCTTATGATCCTGAAATAATGCCATGAGATCTTTAACTTCCACTTGAACAAGCACTAAAGGCAGAGAGATGGAAACTTGGATTAGCTTCTTATCCAAGTGACACCTCCTGCAATGTTTTTGACCCTTACTTTAAAGCTGTCACCGGTTGCCTTGATTTATGGAAACACAATCCTTTTAAATCCTCCTCCCTCTTATCTCTGCAGGCAGTTTCCTGATTTGCTTTTCTTTCTCTTAGATCATCCATATTATTCCTTGACAGGGATGTGTGGACAGCCACACTTTCGTTGCTACTCAGAAAGAAAAATGATTCTTGTTTTCTTGTGGAACAGAAGACACTATGGGCATTTTTGAGTAGCTTCACTCAGAAGACTCCAAGTCTTTCTAATTGTTTCAGGTAAGGGAAAAGGGAAGAAATCTTATCTTATTTTAGTTTAACAGATTAAGTATTCTTGCAGAAGTGTGCTAAAATAATAAAATGTAATTAGTATCATTGGAAAGATCTGTATTCAGTAYGGGCAACCAGTGTTTCATGACCAAAAATAAAAGCTAGTTCCAGCCCTACAGGTTATGTGTATAACAGGAAATAAGAGTTATGACCAGGGAACAGGCCAGAATGCTAGTCCAACAATATGTGTGCTATTTAACCATTAGTATGCTCTCTCCCACGATTTTGTGCCACTTAACATTGTCGAGGTGGTACCTAGACACAGTTCAGGAAACATCATATGTCTGAAGGCTGTTTCCTATAAGCAATCTGGGTATTTTTGTCCTTGTTTTCTTTGGAGAGAAGTCATTTTAAATTTGTGGAGAAAGGTCATTCCATGACTTAGGAAGTCAGGATCATAGACCAACCTCTGGATCTTGTTCATAACACAGATGCAGTTGGAGATTCTCACGTAGGAGAAAGGGATAGCAGGGGAATACAGAGAAGTGCTTCGACCGAGAACTGTGGGGTGTTACAGACTACAGTGGAGTACTGCAGCGAGAAAATTTTGGGAGGCATCATCTGGGGAAACATTGCAAATATTGACGCAGCCTTGAGAATGTTTGGAAGTTTTTCGAAAATGTAAGAGTCAAAATGAAAAAAAAATCTGAAGCCTAGTTTGAAATACTGATAATGCATGATAGGGTAAGATTGCAGGCTTGACTTTTAGGCACAGATATACACCAGTTTAAATACAGCAAATAAAATATTAATGCCCCTTAGAGCATTTGTTCGGAGTAAGTTTATTTATTTATTGATAAAGTGACTCCTTGGTGAAGAAGAGAACTTTAACATGGATACACCCATTCTTTCTGCAGCCATTGTATCCTGTTGCTCCAAACTGGCTGATCTGGGTAAGATCACAACCAAACAGCACAGTCCCTACAGGTCACAAATATCGCAAACTTCCACTCATCAAAGTTAGGCATAAGAAAATGCAATATAGACTTCTCTGGAGACTCTTGTTCACTTCCTCAGCCTCCCCAGCTGACCCCTCCCCCCAAAAAAAGTAGAAAAAGAATAATAGTACATTGAAGGGAGTTTTTTTCTTTTTTTTAAACTTTTATCACTCTGCCTAGAGACTTCTGTGGTGAAGCAGGGAAAGTACAGCCTGCATTCAGCATCTCTTGAAAATATACAGTGTTAACATTAAATTTGTTAAAAGCTAAAAAGTTAACATAGCCTTCAGATGCCACAAAGATTCAATATATGACCAGCAGAGCCACTTTTAGCCTGTAAGCTTTGCAAGAAAAAAAAAAAAAAAGATTATGATTGTAGCTATCAKCAGCAGATGAGTTTACTCAATATATTTATTGCGGCTTTCTGAAACAGCTTAAAACATGCAAAGTTGAAGTCGTCGTTTTTTTCCCAAAGTCAATTATCACAAAGCTATGGGAGAAAAGCCACATGAAACCAAGTCCTTAGACTGTTCACACAGCTGGACATGCAGAATCAGCAAAGCTCTGAAAAATTCCCCCAGGCTGGCTTAGACCTCTGAGTCTCGGTGACAATGTAACAATGGGACAGTGCTTGTCATAGCATTGCCAAAAATTTCCACCCCCAAAAAAAAAGAGGAGAGAGAGAGAAAGGAAATAAAATAAATATTCAGAACATTAAATCCTCTCTGACAGAAATAGCAGTTGCAAGGATATTAACTGACGGATTTGTTGAGATAGAGACCATGACCCTCACTTTGTTTACTACAGTGAGACCCCTGCCGCAACCACTGGAAGATCGGAGAAAGCTGTGGAATGTGGATTTTTTTTTTCTGTGCTACTTTGTTCTGCTACAGTAGCTGAGGCAATTTAAAGACCAGCTTGTGGGAATTACCACTGCACAAATGTGTAATGCGAACATTATGTTACCATCACATGCCATTCCAACATAACACTTCTGATTCTCTTGGTGACATGGTTCTTGGTGGTGTGTTGTCTCCTCTGAAGTGGAGATGATATATGTTTTCTTAATGTGGAGGACAAGTTTCTAACATCTTGGCTGAATATTTTACAGAGTTTTTATGGTTCTCACAATTCTGATTCTTTTTATTGCAGAAAAAAATTGGCTGACTTTCTCATAAGAATTGTACTGATGCTGGGAAAGGGAAAATAGCCAGTAAATATTACATTAAAAAAGAAGGAAAATTGAGTTACAGTAGTACCCAAATGTACCCAAACTGGGAAAATATATTGTATATTACTCTTCAATGAGTAATGTGGCTCTTCAGRGACACAGGAATGTTTCTCATAAATCATATTATATCTGTGATTGCCAAGAAAACTGCACTTATCTTGAAGCTGACTTTACTGCAAATCAAGCCTCTGAGGTGTGTGCATGCACCCTCTTTTGTCCTTCTGTCGGTGTCCATCATCTCTTTCATCCCTGAGCCACCCTTGTACATTGAAAGACACAGTTGTAAATACCACATAGTCTATGCTCTCTCCTTCTTTCAGTCTCTCCCACTGTTCGATCAGCTGTGAGGCCCACAAAACACTACATAACTATTAGACAGCTGGCATACATTGTGATGAAGCTGGGAAAATAATGGAGCTTTTACTTATTTTTTTTTCCAGCAACTGAAACAAATGGTGAGAGAGAAAAAAAAAAAAAAANGAAAAAAAAAAAAAAAAG
This sequence comes from Nothoprocta perdicaria, assembly GCF_003342845.1. NCBI lineage: Eukaryota > Metazoa > Chordata > Aves > Tinamiformes > Tinamidae > Nothoprocta > Nothoprocta perdicaria. The sequence continues at coordinate 2,704,236 of NW_020456143.1, read as the reverse complement.
AGGAGAGATGGTATATGTATCTATATAGACTAAGTAAAGGAGGAAAATCTGAATAGGCAAATAGATGAAAAACAACCTAACCTAGAAGAGAGATTTACAGTCCTCCTGACAAAAGCTAGGAGAACACAGCAAGTACAGTTTAATGGCAGCACAGTTAGAGCCTTTCCTTTTTTTTTTTTCTGTAAATAAACATTCACAAGAGCTGTGTAGTCACTTCCTACCTGAGTATCTCAAAAAAGCAGGTAGAAAAGAAAAAGTTCCCAAGTTTCCCTGTAAATCTTGTTCCTAGGTTTAATMTAGCCTAACATGACCCCAAATTTTCATTGCATTTGACAAATGCATTTGACAGTTTAGAGTCTCATCATTGTATCTACACATCAGTGTTTAATCATTTATTTGGTTGGAAAATTTACTGCATCTCCTCATTCATCTTTTAGCCATGTTTGATGCATAGACTTTCTGATATCAAAGAAAATGAAATGAAACAAATATTTCCTGATGAGAGGCACATTAGGATTTTCTGGGAATGCAAAGAGGYAAAAATCTGCAGAAGATCAAATAGAAAATGAAGAAGTATATGTTAGGCAGATACTCCTATTTTTGCTGCCTGGTGATATTGCAGTACTGCTGCACTGCTTTCTTTGTGATCTATTTTACTTGAAGAAGAGCATGACCCATGGAACAATGTTTCCTAAATCCAAACTTGAATATAAATTTAGAATTTGCTTACAGTGAAGCTTAACCTCAGCTAGAGAATTGGCCTACAATAACTAGGTGTTGCTAAACTAAACACTTGAACTGTTTATTTTGGAGATCATATCCCTAAGTAACATAACTGCAGATTATGTCTTCCAGAAAGGAATAGACTTACTCTGTCTTGGCTGGGCCATAAAATTCTTCTGCGAGGTAAGAGCATGTGCTTCAAGCAATTGTGATCCAGGTTAGATCACTGGACTCTGAGATAAAACTACAGCTGGCAGTGTTACATTCCTGAGAAAGGTGCAGGTTGAAAAGGGCCACAGGAAAGTCATTGATCACAGCTTACAGGTATCCTTTTTTAGGAAGGGAAGACTGGAGGAACTGCAGAGTTAGGAGAAATCTTATTTAGGTGGAGGTGAGACAGTTGAGCTAAATTATGACTTGTGAATAATCATTTCTTTTGTTGTCATGAGATTTTATTGCATTTGGCACTGAATGGCTGAGTTGTTATAGGAATTTATGTTCATGCTTTATTCAAACAAAAAAACCAAATCTTTGGTTCACTTCTGAAATAAAATGAATGTTCAGGAACATCTACAAAGAGAATGACCTCTTTCATATGAACCAATTTTAAAAATGTGTAAAAGCAGGACTTTATTGACCATTTGGTCACACTCTCCTCTATTTACCTTGGGCTTTATGGTTAGTGAAGCAGAGGAAGAAACATGTTATCCAAATTCTAAATGGAATAACCATGGATAAACGGATTTTTTAAAAAAAATCTTACAAGACCTTTTCATTCAATTTTCTGTGCCTTCTAGTAGAATTAGCTACAAGAGTTAGCTAATCCCTATCAAAATTTATCCAAATATTCCCTGACAAATGAAAGCAGGGCAGCATGTGTTTTTCTGAAGGGTTAAACACACAGACTTGAAGAGTAGAACTAGTGCCTGTGGAGTCTGTTGTGAGAAAATAAGAAATTCCCTCTCTGTCTCAGCTGTCTTATATTGCTTCTTTCCTGTCTCACCTCAAAGGTGGACCGTCCAGTGGTCATACATATTTCTCTTAAAGTTCCCAGGTTGTTTTCAAAGCTGAGTGACAGCAACATGTGCCTTAATAAGAACTATACTTAGACAATGCCGAACCAATTTTCATAGTATGTGGGTGTTCTCCAAGTTAGATGTTTGTATGCCCATGGCAACTAACTTCTCATGATGTCCACTCTGTTGTGTTGTTCTTGGATGACTGAAATAGAGAATGCTTTTATGGTCTTTTTTACTTCACTTGACTAAAGATGGAATGGTTCCAGTTGTGTAAATAACTCTTGGTACTTATCCAGCTTTTCTCCTCACTACCCCATGGAGATGCATTTGCTTAGGCAGGGCATAGACTGGGAAGGAGCACTGTTGGATACCTCCCTCCAAACTTCCCAGCATATCTCAGATCTGAACTGAAGTGTCCCTGCCATTACAACCCTTGACCTCCTCTCTAATACAAAGAATCAGTTGCACCATATTATGTCATTGTTTTGTGTAATGGACAATTAAAAGGATTTTAAAAACACTRAACATATGTGAAGTCCTCTTGATAGGACTTTAAGTAAGGTCTCCAGAGGCAATCAGTTATTACCCCAATTAACTACACATTTGTCTATTCTTATACAAGTCCCTTGAGATAACGATGGTTCAAAAAGTGATATTATACAATTAATGCAAGTCTGATTTTTCTTTTTCCCTTGGAACGAAACAGTTCTCACTCAACTAAAAGAGTGTTCACATCAGTACAGGATTTATGAGGATTACATAAACTGCTTTTTCCCATACCCATAGTGAGTATGAGTTTCATCCATCAGTGCAAGCTTGCATAAGCCCTATGAATGATGGGTTATGCATGACTCTGAAATTCTAACTGAAGTAGCAGAAAAAAATGAAAGTGTATAGGACACAATAGACAATGTACGGGTGAGCCTTTTTCTCATGKATAGTTGCAATCCATAGTTTATGAAAGTTATACTGAAGTCACAGAAGTATAATTTGTTTTGTATAACATATGCCATATGCCTGGTAAACTAAAAAGAATATGAATAACAATTCAAAATAAAATAGTTGAAACTTGCTGCTAATTTTAAAGACTTAATTTCATTAAGATGGCTGAAGTTGCAGAGGGAAAAAAAAAAGAATGAGAATTAGCACTTGTAAGTTTCTGGATCCTAGTTTTATGGACAGGGAATGACTTAGATGCTTCCTGGAAAAAAAAATGATAGAGAAAGGAAAATTTCCTGATCTTGAACTGGCACAAATTGCTCCAGTCATGTTGATTTCTGGAACTATGTTGCTTATGTCTGCTGAGTATATGGCAAACTAGTAGTAAATAGTAAAAAAACATTCATTAGTGACTACTTCAACATCTGTCAAGAATGACTTTTGTTACAGTTATCAAATGATGAAAGGTGTGAATATGAAAAATGAGAAAATAAAGATTATCACAGGTCAGATAAAATTTTTATCTACCCTTGCATCATCCAGTGATTAATGCCTAGTGAAGGAAAAAAAGTACAAAGAAATAGCATAAATATAAAATGATCTTTGCTCTAGTATATCCTTTCAGCTATCTCAAGATGCATTGATGGTACCTCAGAAAGAGGTAAAAGATGCTCAGGGCTTCAGAGTGGAGACTGTCTTTCCTTGTTCCTTCTTTGTCAGCATTAGCATTTTTTTCCTGAGGCCGTCAGTGTTTTTCAACTTTATTACTCAAGGAAATAGTGRTGACAATGGAAAAAGGCCTGTAGATGTGACCTTTCCAGAAAAAAAAAATATACTTGATAATATATATTCGATAAGCTATAGAGACAGGGTAGACGATAGGCTGTAGAGTTCATTCATAAATTTCTGCTCTTAGGATCATTTGGCATTTTCCATGAGGAAAGGAATCTTACTAATGTTGTGTTCTTTGCAAAAGAATGTTAAAAAAAATTACAATCCTYCTTGTTGTCTTTGAAGGAGCCCTCTTAGGGTGAAGGGAGATACTGAACACTGAGATTCCAAAAAGAACAGGTTAAAAGTCCAGTTTCAGTAACATTAAAAGAGTCCTAATTTTAAGGAGTGCTAAACACTGGACCTGGAACATTAGATTCCAGCACAGATATAGAAGAGGTGGCATCAAAATCACCAGCAAGTTTTGACAGCTGAGCCTGCAGAATGGATAATTACCATTCTCCATTATCAGCAGAATTCCTACCAGCCAGAAAAAAAAAAAAAAAAAATCCTTTCTCCTAGATCAGATACTGGACAGGATGCTCTCCTTTAATCGTTTCTGAAAAATAAGACCCAATAAAACATAACATACTTCCTGGTAAAAAGATATTAATTGTATTTGTACCTCATTCATTCCAGCTGGATTAAGTTCTTGCTGAGCTCATCAGACAGTTTTTATTTGCTTCTTGCCATGCTAAGATGACATTTAATATTAAAAAATAGCTTTAAAAATATATAAATCTTTGCAGCTGAAAGAGGAATGAAAATCCTAGCTTTTTAAAACAAACTTACTTTCTGAATTATTTTCAATACAAATATCCAAAGCAATGTTTAACCCTTGTTCTCTCTCTTCTGTCCTCTTCACATGTATCCTTCCTCAGATGATGCAGCATGCTTGTTTTAAATTATAATAGGTCAGTTGTTGTTTGACATGCTGAATTTTAAGCATGGTAAAGTCCCATTAARGTAAATAAATGTTTAAATTTCAGACCAAACACCAGTTTTGGTGTTTTATAYGGTAAGAGAACTGATGCATATTTTTCACTATATTTATTGAGTAATGTATAACAATAAAAATGTCTCGAAAGTTAAGCTGACAAGCTCAGATCAAATATCCACTCTGAAATACTATCATTCTGCAAACATRGGAAGCTCAATATAAAATTTTACACGTAAAAATGCAGTAGGAGCACAATCTAGATAAGACAGGACTAAGTCTTAGAACTTAACAACATACAACATTGTTTATAACAGATATATTCAACTTCTGCATCTGTCTGTATTTGTCATTTGCACATGTAGACTTCATGTTTTATTTTCAAAATTCATTTTCATGATAAATTTTTTTATGGATTGTATGATCGGGTAATGCAAATAACTGACCTCCATTAAATAAATGTGACTCCACAATTCAGCAAAATGAGGTATTTTTTATGTSTATACCAAATCCATTGCTCCTAAAATTTCTTTATCCACAAATTCATTTATAGGCAGGCACTGTAATAGCAGAAAGCTGATGAATGTGAGGGAGAAAGGAAGGTTTAGYAAACAGTTTAGTGAAAAGTACTAAATGAAGATATAAGGACTTCCCTAACATACATAGGGAAGTTTGTATGTTAGAAGAGGATGTTCAACCCAAGTCTGACCTTTGGTTTATGTTTCTCTAGTCCTGTCATCTCTAGAGGTGTAATAGGTCTAAGCTTTAATGTTAACTCCAAATGTACATAGAATGACACAATTTGTACAATTTTGAGCAAATTTAACTGCTGAACAAGCTGATTGTCTCATTCCTGGGGAAGGTCTGATTATCTGAGGATTTTCTTGCAGTGATGCCTCATGCTCTATACTAATAGAAATCCATGACAATTGATCTCAGGTTGTTAGCCATGACCCAGTTTTCTGCTTTGAAGTCATACTTTATAAGTTAGATTTTCTGGTTTAGGTATTAGTCTATAACATACCCTTGAAGAAGCAGCTAAGATTGTTTAACTGATGTAGGTTTTGGTTATGAAGTTAAGGAACCATTCAAAAAGACCCCTCTAAAGTAAATAAAGCTAAAACATCAAGGATACATTTATGTAAAATGAAAATTAACTTTCCTGCCAATTTCTTATTGACTTTGATCAAACTTGCCTATATCTCCAATTGTTTGTAATGTGAAGATCTGAATTTGAGTAGACTGGTGTTGTAATATCATCTGTATAAGTCATTATTCATAGTCTTCATGTTATGTTTGGTTTGCTCAACTATGGCTTGGAAACGAAGAAGAAATTACTCAAATAAGCAAGAAGAAATTGCAAGGATGAAAAGATTCCCATTAGGAGTTTCAAAGGAACATGAAATCTAATGCAGGAATTCTACAGGCAGAATTAATCATGAAAATTCACAGACACGTATAAAAACACTCATTGGCCTAATCAAGAGACTTAAAAACCACAATGTTTTCCAAGCACAGTCTTTGGGCATCTTTCCTTTATATTTATTAATTTGTTATGGTTTACATTTTCAAGCTTTTCTCTGCCACTGTGAAGGCTAGTAGACTACATTTGATCTATTTTTAATGGAAATAGATTTCATATAATCACAAGGCTTGGAGCTGAGGTTTCTAGAATCCGTTTTTGTAAGGCTTGCATTCAAATAGGGAGAGGATACCAGATAGTTAGATACATTATGGACATTGGATACATTACGGATACCGGTTTAGAAGTTTCCCACTTAATGCTGACTACACACTGTGTTTGATGTGTGGGGTTGTAAGATCAGTAAGACTGCATAAAATAAGATAAAAAATAAATACATGGCTTTTCTGTGCAAGGTTTTGCTAAGCTTGTAAGTTTTAAGAACGTAAATTCGTAAGCTGCTGAAAATGTTTTCTGATCTTGGTAAAGCATTCAATTTTTTTACAAACATTCTTGGATCTTGCTGAGTTCTGGATCTTAATTGAAAGACTAAGTGAGCTTGGCTTGTTTAGCCTGGAAAAGAGAAGACTGAGAGGAGATCTGATCAATATGTCTAAGTACCTGAGGGGAGAATGTAGGGAGCATGAGGCCAAACTCCTCTTGGTAGTGTCCAGAACAAGCGGTAATGAGTACAAATTGAAACACAGGAAATTCCATCGACATGTGAGKAAGAATTTCTTTTCTGTGAGGGTGACAGAGCCCTGGAACAGGCTGCCCAGGGAGATTGTGGAGTCTATCTCTCTGGAGATATTCCAAACCTGCCTGGATGCCACCCTGTGCCCTGTGCTCTGGGCGTCCCTGCTGGGGAACAGCGGGGCTGGACTAGATGATCTCTGGAGGAACCTTTCAACCTCCACCTTTCTGTGATCTTCTTTATTGATCAAGTAAATAACTGAGCCATCATCTAGGTATACGAATGAGGGAAGCAGCATTGTGGTGCTGACTTTGGGGTATTCTTATGTGCTACATGTCCTCCATCTGACAGCCCGAAAGATGACAGAAGGCTTGCTCAAAACAGAGGACTACAACAGCTTGGCAGAGGAAGACCCAAGAAATCATCCCTCAGGTTCTTTCCCTTAGACCTGGGTGCTTCTACGGAGCCTTMTCACTGTGACCTCACACATGGTTAGCTAGGAGGCAATGTCTTAGGGAGACTTCACTTGTTCTATATCTTATTTTCCACCTATTTTCTTATAGTATTTCTTATGTTCTTCCATATATTTCTTCCACAAAGAAATAGCAAACAAGATGTGTAAGGTATCACAGAAAAGGTCTGACAAACATTTGCAAAGTGTGTCATCATCAAAACCCATTGCTTTTCCCTTATTAGATGTAAGAAGAGGATACTTATATGGCAAATATATGAGGTCTTCTTTCTCACAGGCTTCATATCCATTTATGCTCTCAGCAAATGGCAAGGAATCCCTCTGTAAACTGGGAGCCAGGACACAATAAGATTACTTTGGCCAAGTTATCAAAAAMGTGAACCTTGGCCATCACTGGACCGTACACCTTTTCCTTGCTAAGACAGGCTGAACTCAGTTTTTATTTCTATCTTAAAAATAATAAAAAATAAAAAAAAAAMCTAAAAAGAGAACGGAAATGAGAGAAATCCTTACAGCTTCTCATCCTCTTTAAGTTGTACTTATCCTCTTATAGAACATCCTACGGTTGCACTCTGATTTTAATGTGTTCTTATTTCTATCAGGAAAATGGTCTGACTTTTCCAAATCACCTACTGTGAATTCTAGGTCAAAGACAAACACTAGAGGACTTTTTCAAAACCAAACTACTTAGCTTTTCTGAAGCACTCCTACTTGGCATTAGTTTTCTTCACATAAGACTTTTTTTTTTAATCCCTCCCAAATAATTTGATGTAAAAGACCCTCAAGCCTTCAGCAACTGGGCCTCTAAAAACAAATTTTGGGTAACATGAGTTTTTACAACACATTTATATATTTATTTCTTGGATTAGTATATTTACGGGCCTTGAGGAGCTGACTGCTTTTTCTAAACCACATGAGTTTTCTTGGCATTAGCTACCAAGCTGCTCTATGCCAGATAACTAAGGCTTATGAACAAAGTCGCTTAATTTGAAAGTTCACACACAGGTTACAGAAACAGTGGTAGTGCGAGCAGGTTTTCTTCTCCTYGACTCTTCTAAATCCTTGACCAACCTATTTTCACAGTTCTCCATCCAAATAATGGACATATTTGCCCCTGAAGAAAGTAAAACGATCGCATTCTCGCTTCTCTAACTTTGCCTGGTAGAATCAGACATAGGTCCTGTGGCAAATCCTCAGTTGCTGCTTAATTCTTTTCACAGGCAGCAGGTATTAAGCAAGCTTCTTACAGCAGCTCTTCTGGGAAACACTGGTATGACTGTAATCCTCCYGGCTGAAATATTCCTAGGTATTTACTGATTCTCACTGCTTATATCTGAAGATGCTCCAAGTTGTTGATGCCAAACTAGCTCTAGGGTCTTGATGTTGGTGACCAAATTTAAAAATTGAGAAAAATGTATGTTCAGAATTGGAATTTTAAATGAAACAGGAAAAATCTCTTATGTCTCTTTGCTTATGTCTCAAAGTAATATTCGAAATTCTTTTTATTTTGTTGTTGATGTTCTGGATTATTATCTAGCTAAAGCTGTTTTTCAGACATAGCTTAGTTTCATACTTTATAGATATATTTTTAAAATTAATTCTTTCTAAAAAAACCTGCAGAAATATATTATTTTCAGAAAAGAATTGTCCAGCTTTGGAAAATCACTTTGGAAATAAAAATAAAGAAGAATGCTTGCAATGAACATGCTGAAAGGGAACTATGAGAAAATCCTACCCCAAAAGGAGCTGAGAGACAAATAATGCAAACTTCAATGCACAGATCAGTTCCTCATAACATCCTAATCTGGCTAAGGACTTTATATGCTTTGGTGAAAATAAGGATAAAAGAAATAGCTACACTATTTGCTGCACTTAGCTGCACTAAATATTGGTTCTGTGTCTTCTTTAAAACACCTCAGTTTTCTATTTCAGTCTCAGTTGATTTCCTTTCCTTTCCTTTCCTTTCCTTTCCTTTCCTTTCCTTTCCTTTCCTTTCCTTTCCTTTCCTTTCCTTTCCTTTCCTTTCCTTTCCTTTCC
>NW_020456143.1:2511988-2694982 GCF_003342845.1 Nothoprocta perdicaria | reverse complement strand
CCTTGCCCTTGCCGCCCTTGCCCTTGCCCTTTTCCCTTCTTAGGAACCAGAGTTTTATGGGTTGACCAGTTCTGATGTAGATTCACAGAGATGGCTGAGTTTCCACAGGTCATGTACTGGATTCACAGAATCACAGAATGTTCAAGGTTGGAAGGGACYTTTAGAAATCATCTAGTCCAAACTTCCTGCTCAAGCAGGGACACCCAGAGCATGTGGCACAGGGTGGTGTCGAGGCGGGTTTGGAAGACCTCCAGAGAAGGAGACCCCACAACCTCCCTGGGCAGCCTATTCGAGTACTGGAACAGTGCTGGATTCCTGGCAAGACTGGAGGGATCTCTACCGTAGTGTTAATTCATTCTTACAGATTCATACTAGATGCCTGGATATTGAAAACACGTAGTCATAAAGAGGATAAAATACAGCTTGTACATAAATTCCCCTGGTGAAGACTATTCAAAGATTAACACTCTCTTTTTGCCATTCCATACTAAAGTTTCTGCTCTGTGTGGTTTCTTTAAAGACTCATGACTGATGACTGCTTCCTTCAGCTTGCAAGGCTTTCCCCTTGCTCCTGCCTGGCCATGATTCTGCAGACTGCAGAATCAGAAAGCCTTAAACAGCCCAAATGCAAACCCTAGCATTTTCAACAGATGCCTTCAGTCACAATATGATGCACATGCAATTGCCCTGAAGGATTTGGAAATGCTAAAATTACTTCCACATTACAGTCTTGCCCAACATTTAGTTTTTGTTCCCATCTCCATTCATCTTCTGCATTAGCATCAGAATTGTACGTGTTGCACCAGATGAGGTCTTACTCTAGCCTTGTGCACTGCATTAACACATTCGCCTTTCTCTTTGGGTCTTTTCTGCCTTTTTTTGCAGCTCTCAAACATTAGCAGCTCATAGTCATTCTGGGAAGCTCTTGTACCCCCAAACTTTCTTCTCTGCTGTTTTCAAGGCCTCAGTGTTCAATCCTTCTAGTAGAAAGATTTAATAGCTCCTAAATAAAAGTCTTACTACTGAGTTCATATTACTGAGTTTCCTCTCTTTTTTTCTAGCTAAAGGACATCCAATTCTTTTTGCATGGCACCTCCTTCTTCACTAGAGTGACAGTGACTTCCAACTTCGTGCTATAACATTTTATTAGATCACTCCTGGGTTTCTGCACCACAGGCATAACGAAAACATTTTAAGAACTTAGTTCAAGTTTGATCATCAAGAAATTCCACTGCAGTGTCCATGTGATCTAAGGCTTCCCATTTAGATAAAGCTTGTTGTCTCCCACTTAAACAATTTCTTAGTCAAATTCACTTTTTGTATTAATTGTCCCTAGCCCAAGAAATATCCCCTGTGACCCAATATTAAACACTTCACAAGTCCTTTCACTTTATAAGTGAATCATTTTGTTAAAGAATGGGTGTGGGGGTGGCCTTTAATATACAATGTATTTGTTAATCTGTGCATTTATCAWCTTTTTTGAAATAGCGTTTTCTTTAAAAATTATTAAAACCTTAATACTATTGCTATAGCAATACTATTGCTCATTTTTTCTCCTTTGAATATATTGCAGATAGTTTTTCTGATTTCCCATAGCAGTTTGAAGTGCTATCAGTTTTTCTGATTTGATAGCACTTCAAACTAGCAAGTTTGTTAAAACTCCTTCATAGCAGAGATGTTATTTTATCCATATTTTCTTTTCTTTTTTATTTTTCTTTTTTTTTTGTTTTTCTATTTGTTTGTTTGTTTCCAGAAGTCTCTAGTGGAAATGATTCTATCACTGTTCACTTTTCCCTCAAATCAGAATATCTAACAGTTTGTGTTTCCCTTACAGTTCATGTGTTATTTCCTATTTCCCATCCTTCCCTTTATTAGTCTCTGTCAAAACAGTTTATTATCTACAGGATTTTAGATGTTATTCCTTTAATGTCAGCTTAATTTGCACTGCATAGCTTCCAGAGATGCTTCTTGTTCCTGGTGTGCAAAATGTGGTTGAAATGTTTGTTTATCAATTTATTTTGAAAGTCAGCGTACTCTGTCCTTACAAGATATGGGCTCAGCAGCGTGGCTTCTTAACTGATGGATCTTTTTTTTTTTTTTTTTTTTTTTCCACACTCTTTTCTCAACTCCCTGTTTAACACCTTCTCTGCTAATAGCCATCACTTTGTAAATTAGTGTCACGTATCTTTTTCTGTGTCTGTCTCCTGGAATAACTGGGATTTACCACTATACCAACAACTGTTTTCCAAGCTGTATATGTAAAATTAAGCTCAAAAGTATGTAGTATTAGAAATCACAGAATTTTATATTCATATTCATAGTGACTTCTTCTCTGGACTGCTCTATTAGGGTGCATAGCTACAATATGCTCAGACTTCTGTCATCAGTTCTCTAAGAGAGGACGAGAGGACACTCATCTGGAATCTTTGAGATCTGCTTCTGACTGATAGCAAAAAGGCAGAAGTCCCAGTTATCTCACTAATTTTAAGTAGGAATCAATAATCAATATATCATAATTTTCTGTCCAAGCTTGATACAAAACAAACCCCTTTTTTGACTCAAATCCCAGCCTCCTCCCTAAGGCTCCTGTGCATATTTTTATTGTTTTCATAGGGCATCCCTGAATTTCCCATCTTCATCTGGCATCAGTGAGACTAAAACGATACTACAAAAACTGTGTAGCAAAACACAGTTGGCAAAAACAGAACACTGCACAGTTAGTGAGCCTCAAGATGAAGGATTTCTAGTCATGGGAAATTGAAAACTGTATACTCAGCTGTAAGACAAAAAAGGTCATTAGCCATTTTCAGCTGTGATGCAAAAGATGGCACAGATTGGATGTGGGCTTTGTAAGCGTTATATTCAGAATAAGAAAGCTGACTGGTTTTTTTTTCTTTTGTTTTCTTTTTCTTTTTTTTTTTTTTTTTTTAATAGCACACAGTATAATGTGAGTTTGTGATCTTTTTGCTTTGGACTGCACAAATAGAGCTCTGAGTTCAAAGTTAGTTTTGATCATCACTTCTCATGAGTGTCCTAATCATCTAGGTTGCATATCTGTGATCAGTTCTTTTATCTTATTTGATAAATGGGTCATTGAAAATTATAGTTTTACAGTATTAGTGAACAGGTATTTTTTACAATATAGTTTCTTTGAAAAAATCTACTTCAGTCCTGTTGGCCCACTCAAAACACTAAGGTCAGAATCCAGGATATAAATAGTGCCACCGATCAGACAGATACTTTCTGAGCTATCAGAACAGTAACTTCATTGCTTGATCAGTTGTACAGAACAAGGTATGTATCTTTTATTGGAAAATCAAGAGCTGCAATAAGTTCTTGGCTAATTTAACTTCTTCAATTATTTAGAACCCAGATCTAGGTGATTTGAATCCCATCATTTTTTTTTCCTCATTTTAAATATTGATATTCATATACATAATTAATACTATTGAGATATGTAATCTTCTGATCTCCCACTCAGATCTCACATTCACACCACTCAGATTGGGTGTGAACCTAGCAGCTGTTTCCATCTTTTAAGCTAAAATATGAAATTTGTTCAAAAATCCCATTTCAGCAAGAACAGGAAGGTTTTGAGGAAATCGCTCATCTTCACTGCTCTCACAACCTGCACACGATGCTAAGTGGAGATATGAGATCATCCAAGCAGCAAACATAGTGATATTTAATATCATGAGACCCATAGAGGAAAAAAATGGTCAATTTAACAAAATTAATGTTACAGTGAAAATAACAAACAAAAATAGCATGAAACTATTTAAGAGCAAATGATGTGTTATTTGATCTCATATGTTAGTTGTGAACAATACATAATAGCAACTATTCTAGGACAATATACAAAGGCAGTAGGGGAATTTTTCAAGAGTATCAAAGAGACTTGTACTTCTAAATACATTGACTTTCATTATCCCTTGACTAAATAAGTTCATAACCACAGAGCAATTTCCTTGACTGTTATACACTGATATGGTTCAGCTGAGCTGTGTGGAACTAAAGAGATTTACAAGAGCTGACAGCTAATTCCTTGCACTGATCCTCTCTACTACTCCATTTTGCTTACACCACTCAGCTTTCTCAGCAATTGCAGGTTCTTTAGGATAACATGTAGATTTTCTAAGAGAAACTTCCATGCAGAAGTTATTTTTTAATGCAGCTTTGTACTAAAATTATTTCTTTATTTGATTATCTCCTTCCTCCTTAATCTACAGTGGGTGATCTGTATAGGATTTTCACATATCTGGGGGAGAGGTGGAAAGGAGGGCATTTTTTATTTGTTTTTCATTCACAATGTAGAATTTTTAACATTTCCTCCAAAGAGTTGCACATGTGAGTTGTTCCACTGTGGGAGTAAAGGGGTTTGTAGAGAACCAGTCCTCTGTTAATAGACAAAAATGCTTGGAGATATTTTATAATCTTTAGTTATTTCTGAATTGCCAGCCTAAATTTCTGAATGAGCCAGACTAAAACCTAATGTAAGATCCCCGATTTCTACCTCAAGCTTTGATAATGTTAGCTGACATTCCTTGAATGAAGTCTTATGAATTCAAACACCTCATGTAGGCCACCACTGTATRATTCTTTTTTCTCATGTCTCTATTCAAAAAGAGGGGAAGGGAAGGAAATCATATGAAAATTACTTATATTTTTAGTGCTTCCCAGAACTCCTTTGTTTCTTCTTTATATAGCAAAATGCCATTAGAAATGGTGGGAAAATGTTACAACTATCAAAGGGGATGAAAATTCWAACAGTAATGTATCTTTTGATTTCTATAAAGATGACCTGACAAATACAGAATTTTAATATTCATATAACAGATTTAACTATTTAAAAAATATCATTTTTAGTTGTAAACCAAACACCTTTCACATTTACACTGGATATTTACATACCTACCAAATGTTAAGGAGTCTCTAACATACATTATGAGCTACAATGTATAACTATGTACATTCATATAAAATTGACTATACTTGAATATTTCAAATATACAAACTTAACATAACGAAGGCATTAAATTCTTCAGTGTTTGAAGCTAGTAGGAAAACTGTCAAATGGTGAATTATTAAGTCTGATGATGATTATATTCTTGGAACACTAATGCTGTAATTGTGTTTTTACATAGTGACTTGTTTTAATCATTCTTAGCAATTAGGTCTTGAGTTGCTTAACAGAATTTTACTTTATTCACACAGCAGAATGGTATTCACACAGCAGAATGGTATTCACACAGCAGAATGTTGCATTGCCACTTTTGGGAACCATGAAATGAAACATGCAAGTTACTTGATTTTTTTAGGCACATGGGAAAAATTTTGGCATCACAAAAGTCCTTCTCTTGGATCCAAATAGTTAAGTCTTTGATATTTTAACCAAAATAGGACAAACTCTAAAAGATTCATTAGAAGTCTGTCCTTTGTTGGAGCTAGAGTCAGAAGAAGAGCCTTAAGAGGGTAAATTTGATTTTAAGCTTTATATCTGCTGTGTGTATTTGTACCGGAAAATCCCAAGTGCATACTGGGATCCTGCTGACATATCTGTATCCTCATCTCAGTCTTTTCTAAGAGCAAAATATTTTTTCTTCTTTCTCAGTAGATAGATAGATTGAGGCACTCCCCAAACTACACCATATGCATTGTATTAAACTACAAATCTGTCTACAGCTTTTCCTGCAACTTAGGGACTTTCTGATTTTTTTTTTCCATTTGTTTAACCACTTTTTAACTCCTGCAAATTTTTGGCATCCACAACTGACTGTTGCAGTATGCTGCACAGTTTAACTCTGTGCTAAGTAAGTAGATGCCTCTTTGCGTGTTGTAACCTGACATCTGGTAACTTCACTGATGCTTACAGTTTCTTGCATTACAGGAAACAAGGAATAGCCATTTCCAACATGTTGTGACCAAGAGTATCATATCTAAGCTACACTCTGTGCATTGTATACATGAAAATATGTCCCTAATGGACAACTGCTAGCTCCTTAAGCAGAACAGCAACAACCTCACCGCTTATCTTCATCATAACAACTCACCTGGAAATGTTGTCTTCTCATTTTCTAGAAGCTATGAGTAGCATTCACTCATAGCTAACATCTCATCCGACATTTGCATCCTTGTTGGATTTGTTTCACCTCTCATTGTAGCAGAGAGCTACAGAAAGGATGATAGAGAGTGCTTAGAGTTTCAGGCTCTGCTCTTAGTTAAGTATATCTCCCAGATTACTTGTGAAATTGTTACTTGTAAATCTCTATACATTGCTGTGTGTTATAGTAGCATTGCATTTCCCTGGAAATGTTCCACATGTATCTGTTAATATGTCCAGTTTTTGTCCCCACCTCTTTCCAAGCTGTTTATTAATCTAGTTGTTCAGGATAGTTTGGAAAAAGTGACTGTTTCCGGCAGTAGAACATCACATTATGAAACTTGAAAAGTTGCCAGTTTGCCATGGGAATGGTTACAGAATGTTTGGGCTGGATTTCTACCTGAGTATTAATCTATCAGCAAGGCTTCTTTTTCCTATTGCATGTTATTGTTCACTGCTGAGAACTCTAAATATTTAGGATGCGCACTTAACATCCTTATTTATTCCTCATTCTTAGTAAGCTAGTGTACTTYATATTTAAACATCTTAGCTCTATTAATGTTCCAAAATCTAAAAAAACTTTGGAGAAAATCAAATTTAGATATTTTGTGTCTCTGTATACTGTAGCAAACTAATAACAGACCTTTAGTCTACTCAGAGAGATGCTTCTAAGGAGAAAAAAGCCCCATCCTACTATAACTGTATGAGTGAGTGGGATGTCTTTTCTTCTGCAGGTTTCTGTTTCTTTGAGGAATGCTGGGGAATCTTGTAGGCTTGCACTTCATCTTTGGTTTGGCTAAAATTAGGTAAGATGCATCCCAATATTAACAACAGTCAAAAATAGGATTTCTATGATCATATGTAACTAACTGTGCTATTACTCACAGTTCTCTCTTTATTTATTTATTTTTTTTGGCCATATAGTCCCTTCTCTGAATAGCAGGTATATAGCGTAAGTAGGAGTTTCCATAAGTTATAAAACTAAATAAAAAAAGACTCTGAAAATGTGTAACAGATGAATAGTATGATATTACAGTCACACAGGGTCAGATACTTAGAGATCTGCTCATGGCTAAATGGGTCAGCAAGGCAAAAATCCTCATGGGTCTTCAAAGACAGGTATTTTTCTCTCTTCCAAAACAAAGTAAATGTCCAGCCTCTCCAATGACACATTAGATTAGTCAATTCAGCATATAGATTTTTAGGTCTGTAGACTGATTTGCAAACCTCACTTGCTTTTTAAGAAAATCAGATTTAACATTCAGCCGCTCTGTTTCCATGTAATATATACATGATCATATATAAACAATGATATATGTAAGAGAAAAACTGATCTTTCCTGTTTGAAAATTTTATTATGATAATTATATTTATCTTAGTGTTGCATGCTCATAGCATTATTTTGTGTGTCCTATAGGATTAATGATTATAAAAACACAACAGTTCACACCAAACAGCTGGTGTGACACATGACAGATTAGTAGGATAAAAAGTAGAAAGAATCATAGCAAAAAACAAAACAAAACAAAACCATGGCTTGTTTACAGGAAGGCAACAGAAAATAAATGCAGGTTAAGAAATGACCGTTGTATCCTATGTTGTTAATACTTATCATCTGAAAATACATATGCAACATGATGGAGTCCTCGAACATAATAACTCCTGGAAAAAAAATAAGAACAATAAATAAAATATTTGGTTTGGTAAGTGAAAATATGTTTTCCAATATCATCTTTGATATTTTATAATGTTTCCAGACATTCTCCGGCAGCATGTTATTTAGACATGCCAAATATTTTGAGTGAAAAAGAATTATGAAAGGTTCATCTAACTTTGTAGAGACAGAAAGAAGAATATTGTGTTTATAAATAGAACACTTGAAAGGCTGTGGGTCTCATAAACTTTCCTAAGAAGGATGTCAKTCTGCGGTGATCATCCTCACTCTCTTTATAGTGAAACAAGAAGTATCTAAAACTATTCTGTATTATATGGATTTGAGTGTGAAAGAGAAACTGCTAGTTTAATGTTTCTTCACCTGTAGAAAGGTGACACACCCTATGTGGGTACAGAAGAGGTCTTCTCCTGGAAAAGATGAGCATAAAGTATAGGTCAGAATAGCTAATAATAGCAACTAGAACTATCTTTGAAGATAGTTTTGGAAATGGCTGATTCAAAAAGTGGGTGGTGAATGACTATTGTTACACTAGTCACATGTTACATACTGAATGAATATTCATATGTTGAAACAGGAGTTTGCATATAACAGCTTATCTTCATTCTCCCTTTTTCTGGTTGAAAGAGATAGTTTTTACATAACAGAACTGCTAATTATTTCATAAGATCAAAAGGGCCTARTTTTGACATAACTGGAACTAATTTCACTTATCTTGAGGCCAAAACTGGGCTGGAACAGAAGCTAACAAGCTTCATAGGTAAACACAGATAAGAAAATCCATAGTAGGCAAACTTAGGAAGATTTAATATAGCTATGCATGCACTAGCTATGTATATGTTGTATTTTACAAAAGGTCATTGGGAAAAGGATGAAAAAATTTTCATAGAGGTATGATGGAGTATAATATGGTGAGTAGTCACTATTTCTCAAACTGACTTTGAAATTTCCTAGGCATATTCTTTGTTGTTACAATTTGGAAAGCAAGTTAGGTAATGGTCCTGATGGAAAAGGACTAGTTTGCTAAGGCTAAAACTCTGCTTTCAAACATCTATGCAAAAATGTTATTTGATTGACTAGGTTATCTGAGTGCTAGAACCCAGCAGAAGGCATTTATAGGGAAATCAGAAAGAGAAGAAACTCTCCATACCCTTTTAAACATTTTTTTTTTTTAAAAGGCTACTCTCTAATGATTTTTGTCAAGTTACAGAAGATCAATGAAAGACAAGTCTTCAGTTAATATTTCTATGTCATTTGGCTACTTTCTCTAGTAAAAATGATGACTTTAGAAGTACAAGTCGGGTGTGAATTAAATATGGAGGATTTATTTTCATGGTTTCAGGATTATTATTTTCACGGATTCAGTATACACTCTTTAGATTAAACATACATGACAAAAACTGAGAACAATAAGAAGTATCTTAGTTTTGATCTGCTACAAATATGTCTTTACAATGCCACACCAAAAGAATATGTTGTTAGAGGTGGTCCAATGTACATTGATATTGAGAAAAATAAGCATCATTCAAATGTTTTATTAATCTGAGAAGGGCTATTTTCAGGTCTAGAAGCTTTCTAAATGTTGTCTATCACTATATAATGAAGTAATAAAGAAATTTTGAGTATTTAAATGCATCTCTGTATTAAATCTATTTGCAAAGAGCCCATTCTAGACATAATTCTAAATCTAAATAGCCTGCACACAAGTTATTTGTGCTTCTCTTTCAAGATCACTGCTTAGTCCTTACTTCTGGTAGGTCATCTGTTTCTAAATGTCTGCAAAAATGCTTTATACCCATAAAACATTACCATTAAAAATCAGTTTTATTTCTGAAACATAATTATCACACCTGTAATTATTTACAAGCTTTGTTCTGTTGTATACCCTAAAAAAGACATATATAGAATATATATCATGGCATATCTAAGACAGAATCTCAAAAATGAAATCCTTTAAGTATAGAGAGGAACAGTAGGATAGTGCATGATTTCTGTGTATAAGAAGCCTGAATGARTTGACTGTTCATCCTTGAAAAAGAGAGAACTGAAAGGATTTGCAAGAGTTCTGTAGAACAATAATTTTTATAGAGAAGGTAACAGGAAGTGACTGCTAACAATTTATCACTTAATAAGAGCTTTGGARCATCAAATACTTTAATAAGCTTTGTGCTCACTCAGAAGAGACTGATTATGTATCTAGCATGTAAATGAACAGTGAAACTCATACACTGTTTTGAACAATACATTAAAAAGAAAGCTATCCATTTCATGAAAGAAAGGAATGAAATCATTCATGAAAATTCAGGAAATCACTGAGGACTTTTTCACATAAATATGTCACCTCAAGCTTAAGAAGTCCATTAGCTATGACTAAGATCTTGGAGAGTGTTCTAGTTTGAAAGTACCATCTGCTTCCCTGTCCTTGTAGCTGCCTCAGATTTCCCACTGTTGCAGACTACCTGTTTTACTGCCTGGTAGAGATGGGTTTTTGATCTGTTCCAGGAATTTTGTTCTTAGGTTCTGAGATTTTTTTTCAATGCATATTTAAACTTAGAGGTAGCATTAACTACTAAAACTATAAGAATCTTCACTATTCATATAATCTATGGTGTTTGATGTTTGAGCAGGACAAAGTCAAAAGTGAACTCTAATTTYTGACTCCGTGGAACCATATGGCAATTTAATCCAAGCTGTGAATTAAGCAAAACAATGGCATTCTGGATGTGGGCCACACATGYCCTTGGGAACCAGCGTGAACAGATGGCTCCTGTGGGCTGATGCCAAAGGAGGAAGTTGACCATTTTGAATAGTTTCCTCCTGCCCTTCTTCCTCAGTTTACTACCAMTATATTTAGGTTCCAAGGGAGTAGATCTTCTGAAAAGTCCCATTTTTTCATCCTTGAACAAAAAGACTGCTCTGACTACTTAAATATAATAGCTTAGGCTTCATTTTGGGTTCAGCAATGCAACATGAGCCACCTCATTTAGTGCTTTAATCTGAATTCTAGAATAGTGCATTTGGCTTAGAAGGCAAGACTTCTAAGGAAGTGCTTTGAGAGTGTAGAACTAAGAAGTAATTGAAGGAAGTAAGACACTTTTGTAAAGCTTCAGAATGACCTCCTCCTAAAATGAGAACACATGCATGTACAAAAGTTTTTCTTTTCTCCTTTGACTTCAATACAATTCTCCAATTCTTGAGCTTAACTGATTGTATGGAAAGTTTTGCAACTCTGACTTTCAGATATTAAACATTTTCTCTCTCTTTTCCTTTAGCCTTATTTTTAACCACATATATTAAAAAAATATACTGTGCCTTGTTTCTCCTAAATCTTGAAAGCTTCATACTAAAGTTCTGAGGGCATTTTCCCTTAAAGGTTTATAAAGAAACATGCAGTTAGTTTGAAATACTGTGTTCCAGGATGATCCTTATGCCAGCTGAAACAAAAACAGAGTTGGTCCCACTTAGTATTCACTGAGATGAAAAGATGACAGGTGAGATCCAGGAAGCAATTCATCTAAATGCTATTTTAAGGATCCCAAAGCATCTTTCAGGTGCTGCTAATATTCATCAAATTCCCATTTAACCTTGTAGGTATATTAAGTGCCAGTTGAACAGATTACAGCTAGTCATAAAGATTACTTTACTCTTGTGATATTTTCTCTATCTCTACTGGGCAGAGAAAAACTACTGCAGATTCAGTGCAGATGCATGCAGCAAGCCTCTGCTCTGCAACAGCCCGTAGAGATATCCTCTTCTTACTCAGGAATAAAAAATAAGCCTTTTAAAGGATGCTAAGTATCTTAAAGTTATGCTTTGTGATTTTTCAACATGGTTTCCTGTGTGACATCTAGACTGAGATACTCCAGAGCAGAAAAAGGACCACAATCTGTATGTAGATCTCAGCCAGCCTTAGCTCCACATGAAAGGGGGATTTAAGTACATCCCAGACATCTCCCACACCTTGTTTACTGTGGAAAGATAACTGAGGCACAGGTTCTCTGTCATCCACAGTGAACTTTAATGAGGTCTTTGTTCTGAAACAATGCATAGCATGGAGCCAAAGGTCAGTTTAGATACAGCCATAGAATCTGAATTTCTGTGGCAGCAAATATCTATTTTGAGGATGTCCAGGAGCAAGGTGTTAAGCTCGTGGGTTCTTACCTCTGAATGTCCTCATCCTCTTCTCTTTCTTAGCACACTTGCATGACTAGCATGTCTATATACTGAAAATACATATGTATATATTTTTAAATACATAATATGATGATATGATATGATATGATATGATATGATATGATATGATATGATATGATATGATATGATATGATATGATATATATGGGCAGAAATTCTTTTCCCATCTGAGATTAGAACTCTTTCTGTAGGAAACACTTGAATATTCATTTGAGGAGAAAATGAAGCTTAGTCTTCTGTACAACCATGTCTTCATCTTAGTTAGAATTAGCTAAAATGTTAATTGAGTTGTGGGGAGATTTGTGGKTTTTTTTTTTTTCCTAGAAATCTGTTACTTGTATAAATCAAATGACAAGATTTCTCTTCAAAAACTCTTACAAATTGAAAATGTGGAGGTTCTTTTTTGTTTTAACCATATTTGATTATTGAATGTTAAAACACATTTTCATTTTTCACATAAAAGAAAATATCCTCAAGCACTGATACTGCTCTTTAATATTAGAATAGGCAAAGAGCAATCGCTCCCCTTCCTCAGCACTTCCAAGGTCTCAGAGCTATCCCACCACCTTAAAAGCGCTCATGAACCCTTTCCCCTTCCTCACTGACAGTAAGCCAAAAGCGCATCTTCCTCTCCGGTGCCCCTTCCTTGGTGTCCCCTGAAGACTCAAGCAATCATTTGGGTTGAACTAGGAGCTGGTGCCCCTTGGTTGCTCAGCGACCAGCCCAGTCTGGCCTCACTTTGCCTTGCATGTTGGAAGTCAGCTTGCATGTCAGCTCAGCCATGCACTTACAAGGGAACAGCAAGACAGGGCAGGAGGGGAACTTTGGTAGAGTATTTTGATAGATCCCATCAGCTATCTGATGAGCCTGAGCTATTTGTAAACTGTATCGTATGGCACATATCTGGGCAGCTGACTTCCCTGTGTCCTTTCACACCTTTTTTTTTTTTTTTTTTTTTTTTTCCTATTAAATCCACCCAGAAGCAACTCAATTTCTGACACTGACAAGTGAGTACTTGGTGATAGGAGAACAGATCTGCCCGCTCTGCTTTGTATATCAAATTTGCTTTGCTTCATCTTTATTGAATATTTTTATTTTCTATGCCAAGTAGGACATGAGGTCTTCAAGCAAAATGGAAGCTCCCACCCGTTCTGCAGAGAAGACAGATTCAGAAGCCCAGAAATGGCAGTGGGATTTCTGAGGACATCTAAAGCATTCAAGGATGGTCCCAAGGACATAAAGGAGATCACAAATGTTGTTTGATTTGTAAAGAGGTATCTCTATCCTTTTAACACACAACAAGTATAGCCAATCAAAGAAATAAGTTAGAAAAATTTTGTATGGGGCACTTCATTCTCTGCCTTGCCAGATAGAGGCAAAGATAAACTGCATATGAGAGCTGATCATCATATCCAGAAGTGATTATACAAGAGTTGTCAGCAGATTTTCATCACAAAAAGCTGTTTTGCAAAACTGATATGTTTAAATGCAACATGCTATGTTGTTTCCAACAGGAGATACTTTGATCTGGATAAATGAGTATTTCAGTTATCACCACATAAAAACGGTTCCTAGCAAACTGTTATCCTTTTTCATCCTGCATGTTGGTTTTGGCATGGCATGTCGCATAGTCTCTTAACAAACACATATATAATCATGTGAAAAGTAATAATAAAAATGAGAAAAAAAAGAGGAAAAATGTAAGAAAAATATCTGGAATCAATATTTTGTAGTTTCATTCAGGTTCACCRATGTCCTTTTAATCTATTCAGTGCATAGTTATCCTTCCAGATAAATCTTATGTTATTGTTTTTCCATGTCAACCTCCTTCTTGAAACTTGAAAACTTTAACTGAATTTATCTTCTACTGGTTTAGGTCCTGCAACAAATCTGCTGAAGAGGTTTATTCCATAGGGATTCAATTGCTATATTGACAGTGAGTTGTTAAAATTGAGTTGTTGAAATTTTATCTATATATCTTTTGCTCAATTTCCTAAATATTGAATAACTTGCTTTGTTCTTCCTCACCTCTTTTTTTCCCATGGTTTACTTTAATTCAGTTGATAGGCTCGTAACCTTATTCCCCAGAGTAAAATTCATTCGGAGATTTCTTTTCATATAGTAGAATTACATGTCTTTTATGTACACAAATTTAAGATATTCAAAGTACCCTTTCTAGGATAAACTGGGAAATACAGACTCTTTTTTTTTTTYCCTTTTCAAGGTAAAAAATAAACTTATCTCTTCTTAGCAGTGAGCCAAAAAGTTGTCATGTTCTCACCRTGATCACACATCATGAATTTTTAGGGTTTTCAATAATAATCTTAATGAATAAGTCAGGGAATTAGCTGGCTCTATAAGTGACTGGGATTGGGTCACTTAAAGGGTAAGACAGTCTTAAAATTAGTGAGGCATTGGGGAAGGCTATTTAGGACTTTTCAAAACATGTGCATATAGATATTCAGGCAAACTCCTTAATCTTTTGCTGCAAAAAGAAAGTCTCCCACAAGCTACAAAATGACAAACCATCCATGTATAATTTAATATGTTTTATATAAGCTTACATATTTTTTTATTTGGAATAAACAAGTTTTCAGGGCTTCTCAGAAAGCCTCTATTTCATTTAAATTTCTGTATTTTGGTAATACACATCAGGATACATATATGGAGAGTTTGCTTGACCCTTTAAGTAATGGATACTGACAGCGGGCTGGTAAACACTTGCCTGCAAATAAGACTTCACTTGGTTTGTAGCTSTTAGTTCCCTGCAGATCTAAAACAAAACTTGTGGAGAAAATTGCACCTCTTTGAGYAATTTTTTTAGCCAAGAAAGCCAGTGGTGTAGCACAAGTGCAAGGGATAATATCCGGTTGCGAGAGCAATAATGTGCAAAATATGCATGGAGTGTCCTGTGGCTGTTTAGTTGGAGCATGACAAATCACCACTGCCATCAGGCATAGGATGTAAACTRCGGGCTTAGCTCATTGGGAACTCACTCAGAAGCCATTTTTCCAGCTCTTCTAGATTTTCTTTTCATCCACAAAAGAAACTGGGAATCCTCATAGTATATTTAAAATTTTGTTTTTTATTTTTTATATATGCTATATTATTACTAATCAAGACAGAAGTTTCTAAAATACCCACATGAGAAAAATTATCTTATGCATATAGTTTTGCCCTCATTGGTGGTCTCTTTTTATGTGCTATGGATCTATGGTAGAAATTCAGAGCACTACACACATGTGAGTGTGAGATCATATAAAGGTAAAATGTCAAAATGCAAAAAAGATTATAGTGCGGATTTGTCTGAGAAACAGAATGAAAATTAAGCAAAGGTAGTAGCAGACTGATATGGAACAAAAGCAACAACAAACATTATGAACACGAACACCTAAGAAACGCTGTAAACAAGGATTAAATTGTGAACACAACTGATCTCTGACAAATAATTCTCTGAAGTTCCCGGTTTGAACAGGAACTATGTAGAGTGAGGGTAGTTCAAATTCTGATTTATTAATTMGGATGAAAAGCCAAGGGCTAAAATCATTTCAAGCAAGTTAATAGTTTACTGAGACAAACACATTTCTACAGTTCTTGTTTCCATTTGTTTGAGTAGGAGGGAACCTCTCACAGCAAAATGTTGACACTTTTAATACATTTAAGGCTTTCACTGCACATGTCAGTAGGGGTCTGCCTAAAGCTGATCCAAATTAACCATTTTGTATTGAAATGGCGCTTTCTAAAGCTATGGCTAGAAACACAGAAGACTAACATGTTTTATATACTTGAGGTCTAAACCACTCTTGCAATGGAAAATGAGTAATTTATAATAAATATGTATTTTTAATAAATCATTTCATCACTTGGTTTTTGTGAAAAAGCACAGCACATTACTTGGCATAAGTGGTAGGATATTGTGAAATACACACCAGAGTTCATACTTTTAGTCCCTTGCAATGCTTCAGCACAGCTCCACCGAGGTCAGTGCTGCTGCAACGAATTACCCAGCCAAGGATCTGCTATTGAACTGAGCTGTGAATTTAGTGTGCAATGCATGCGCAGGAGAGAAAAAAAAAAAAAATAGTCCTTATTCATAATGAAAAGTAAGAACAATAGCATTGGACCCTGGTTAGAAAAATCATAATTCTACCAAGCAGCAAATTTTACAGTTATGGTCAATGTCAATGGTTTCAGGATTCRGTCCTCACTAAGTCACACTAGATAGCTGTTCTGAAGCATTTTGCTTCTATGTCCTTGTGATACAGATAATAACATTGCTTAAGGGTCATGGAAGGGGCAAAGTGATATAATGAAACACAGAAATAGATCATTCAGCATAGCTACCTGGGAGACCAAAAAGTTCAACAAAATGTCCCAGAAGGCTATTATTCGCATTGGCAGAAAGATTTGATGTGAGAAAAAGAAAAATGACAAACATTTGCATTCTAATTTCTAGAAAAAAAACCCAAAACATATATTTGCTTTAACCAGTTCCAAGAATCTAAGATATCTTGTTATAATCTATCCTTCTGGTTCCAGTAACATAAAAACTATATCACCATTCAAATAAATAGTTAATCCTTACTTGATCTTGTCTCCGAAAGATGACAGTTTGTTCAGCTTTCAGAGGAAGATGCAAGAATCCTTCCAAAGGACACATGTAGAATAACCTGCTATCAAAGAAGTTCACTTAGCAAAAAAATATATGCCACTTTGGAATGGGACCCTCACGGAAAAATGGTATAAACGAAACCCAAGTTTATTTTACACATCATCTTTCAAAGCATGTATCAAACCATGAATTGCAAGTGTTATTACCGTTGTGTATTATCAGTTAAGAAAAGTATGTGAGATTTTTATTACAGTTTTTTTTACATATTGGTGAGCTTGTGTCTGCCAGAATACTATCTGTTCTGTGCAGAACATATGTAATACGACAGTTGTAAATTCAATTACATTATTTTTCTTCTTGAGTGTTTGTGGATAGGATAATGCACTTTAAAGAAATACCGTGAGACTGAAAATCAAGGGTCAGTGGGTCTGGTTGTCTAACTGAATAGATATTCTATATTTAATTAAGTAGCTGATCTTGAGAGAAAAATCATCTGCTCTTTYCACTGAACTGAAGATGTGACTGCTCAGGTCTTTCAGAATCATTCCCTAAAAGCAGAGATTAGCAGTCAAAGAATGTATCCTAATACTAAAGAAATCTCAGATTCGGCATGGCACAAGGCTTTACCTTTGTTTTGCAGAGAAGTAGTGAAATTTGTCTGATTCTGGGCATTTTGTCTGCAGATTTCTATCTTACCCAAACTTTTTGTAGGATTGCAACCTGTATATGTTCTAACTGGGAAAGTGGATGTGCAAAACCTGAWGGAATCATTTGTGAGTTGAAGTGGCCATAGCTGCTATCCTGGGTTTATTATCACAGGAAGGAGTAATRATGGCATTCTGTGTATATGGCCCTTCTGGCTTTAAAAACATCTTGAGAGTCCTTATTCACTTACTGCAGGGGTAACTATGGTGGAAGGCTGTGGTGATCCTGACACAAGAACTTCTGCAGCAGCCCAGGGAACCTATAGTGCAATGATTGCAAGGCAGCAATCTCATCAAGAGCCAGATGTGTGGTTTGTRTTCTTCCCAGTTTAGTGGTTTTCAGTTAGTTCTTCCAGATTTGGCATAGGTATTAATGCAGCCCCCACCCACCTGCCTTATGTACAGTTGTTCTGCACATCCTGATTTCTCACCTTCAATACTACTGTCACTTTGCCCCATCTATACTCTGGTATTTTAGCCAGGCAGATCAYTGGCAAGCAGAACAAAGGATGCAGCAAGTCCCGGACTGAAAAACTACAGTGTTAAAGATTGAATCTCTATAATTTTCCTATATTTTCTTTCCTGTGGATTAAGATGGCTGTGTCTAAATGAGAGTAAAATACAAAATTCTGTTCCTAAACGGATCTTTCTTTGATTGTTTTTGCTTGTGCTTCTTTTACTTTGAAAAACAATTATAAAGATTTATGCTAAGTCTTCTTCTCTGTAGGATTTTCAAAACCTCTCATTGTTATATCCTATGAAAAGGCCTGATGTGTTAGCTGCTTCTCTTGATGGACAGGACTTGATTCTTATAGCCACATATGAAGGGAGTGGAATTAAACATACTATGAACCCCGTTTGAAACTCATTGGCATTGTTCTTCATAAAAATACTAGCTTGATGCATACTTTGTTTTTTTGCCTTCTCAGTAGTGTTGTATTCCAAAACCACGCTTGAATTTTTCAGTGAACTCTGGACTTATAGTTATGGAAAAGGAAGAACATATCTCTGCATAATCATCCAAATATATTCCATAAAACCATGGTCACAGGAACCATTTCGGCTGCAACTGCCACAAAACCTGGGAGTAAGTTGTCTCAGCTCCATCAGAAAACCACCTAGGTGTTTGCCAAGTCTGTTTTCCTTTACAGTTTAATTCTAGATTCAATAAACATAAAGAGGCCATCAAATGAGCAGTGGCTATGTAATTTACAATTAGAATATCTAACTGGTGTTTCATAAGATATGTCTATAACTATGTTTCTGGGTCGAATTGAAAGAACCCCAGATTTTGACATCCTGCACCTGCAATATGAATTTGCTGGAGTTCTAGAAACTTGAAATACATTAAGTGTACACAAAGTGTGTATTCCTTAGCTATGGTACTCTTTTGAAACTTAGCTCCTAAAAATGTTGCCAAAAGAAACAGCTTTTGTGCTTTCAAACAGCCAATATCTTATAAAGCCAGGCAGATGAATAATGTTATATGTAAGGGATGAATAAAAATATCAAGGATCTAAAATTCCAAACAGGCTGTGCAGGCCAAGAAAATTGTACTAAAATTCACCCTGAAGAAAATAAGGGCAAATAACATGAAGAATGAACCTGAGCTTTTAGTTTTTCTGCTGCTAAATGTGGATGAATGATCCTGAGACAGAATTTTGCAGTCAAATTTCCTAAGATTCTTAAAGTGTATTGTTACATTGGGCGGATTTATTGACAATAAGTTATGGGGCTATGGTTTGTGAAATTTTATGTTGAATGGGTAGTTTTATTGTTATTGGAGACTGACAGCATTTAGAACCATGCTGTTGAATTCTGCTGTTGTACTAAGAGGGAAGCGGTCATTTTAGCATTGCTGGTAGAAGACTGGGTTTTCATTCACAGGCTAAAGTCAGAAGAAAGATTATGATAACTCAGACTGACCACTTTCATAATTTAAGCTATAGAAATATGTAAAAATTTCTGCTTGAGTTAGCACCTAATAATTCAACTGCATGAATGCAATTCCTCAGTGATCTATAGAATTATATCAGTGTACAACTTAAATAAAAACATACRTTTCCATATTTATGCAAATGGGGGCATTGGACCCATCATTAATCAGCAAAGACATGAACTGCTTTTAAACCCTCTCACCAGTAAAATATGCAGGTGAAAATTTCCTCTCAGTTCTTCAAAGAAGTAGTTACCAATTCCATATACTTTCACTTACATTTTTGTAAATCACAAATATTGATATTATAACTAAAGATTTCAGAAAAAGTTAGATCTATTGTTAGATGTTCTGTAAATGCGTGGGAAAAGTCATTCTTTTCTCAGTCTACATCTGATTTAAATCAAGAGTTCAGAACTGACTATCAGAAATGATAGAAAGATGAATGGCAGTATTCATGAAAGGGTCACATGTAGGTTAGTGATGGATAAGATTCATTTCTTCCGCTTTTTCATGAACATTTTAAATATCAACTAGTCATCTTGGATTGACTTTGCAGGGGGTGTTCTCCAAAGAAGAAACCATCTGACCACTTGTAGAGCAAGATCACATGTTCTCTGGAGGTGCTTATTTCACTTTCTTGATTAATAAGAAATCTCAGGTGACTGGATCATAAATGTATTGATTTTAGCTTATGCTTGCATGGTTGGGTATTACATACTACCAAAAAGAATACCAAAGATAAAAACAAAAGAAAAAAAAGGTCAGAAACTGGAGAATGAGAGACCTAGAAACTAAAGAAACAAAAGCAGTTTCATCAACAAAAGCAGCAATATCTGTACTTTTAAAAATGCTTTATTCAATCAAAATATTATTGTTTCAATTTTGAGGGGGAGGGCTTTATTTTGGAAGAGAGCTGCTTTAACACAAAGTGATTCTGGCATGAATCCTTAATGTTGCAATATACATCTTGGAAGAATATAGAAAGCTGGATCTGTCCCTCAGCCACATAAGCTAAAGCTTGGATATATATTAGTGCTCTTTGTGACCTTGCAGATGCTTCTACTATGAGTAATCACTTCATTTATTTCTTCCTTTAAAAAAAAAAAAAAAAAAGTACCTTGTTTTCTATCGAAGCCCATTTTTTTTCAATCATATTATCTGTCTTTCTCAGCAAACAAGCACCTAAAAGTGTGGTGTGATTCTTCAGCCATTCTTGACATCTGTCTTATACAGATAGATGAGCTATAGATGATCCCAGAAAAACTGAGAGCTTAACAAGTACTTCTAGTTTTGCTTGGATGCAAGTTGGGGTTCCCCTATACACATCTGGATCTGCTCTACTCTCCAGTTTTGCAGACCGTGCATTCATGTCTAGTAAGTAGACTACAGGGTCTCATGTATTTGAAGATCTTCACATTTAYGAAAGGATGCCAAAATGATATGCTGTTGTATTTCTGCTTTCCAAAAAAACAGGACGATGAACCATACTGYYGCAAAGGGGTTCACTAACACTACTTCAAAAATCAGTCATCTTGATAATGATCACTGTTACTAGTCATTGGAACAACTTCCTCAGGGACCAAAGGATTTCTCTTTCTTCTAGTTACTTAGATCAGGATTGGCGTGCTTTCTTATGCATCTGTTCTAGCTCAGTCAAAGGTTGAAGGCCAAACTCTGATCATCCAGTGAATTCCTGAGTTAAGTCAAAGATAAGTGATAAGATGATAGACTGGACTTAAAAATCTTCTCCTTTATGCCTTTCTGTGTAAGCTGAATCTTTTTTATCTGACACTATTGTGTAGCTGTTAAGTAATTTAAATTGCAATAATTAAAAAGAAAGTCATGGAAATAAACCTACTGATGTCAGTGATATTTATTAAGCTTTACTTTGATATTTKTCTACTGCAAACCTGATCAACAATAGACTGTGGGAAAATCATGCATTTTCTTTCCTAAGMTGAACAAAACCTTTGAGAAGTACCTGTTTTATAACAATTATACAATTCACTTTTAATCTAAAACATTGGTTTCCTTGACTATTTTTTATTTATTTATGCTTTTTTTTTTGTGAACTGAAAGAAGCTGGAGCTCTGCACTGAATTGGTGGATACGACAAATTTAATTTTTATACAAATTTATTTTTTAAAGTATTCACTCATTGCAGGTTCCTTTCTATAGTCTCAGGTTCTCACTGCAGTCAATGAAAAAAAGCTTCCATTTACTTACTGCAGGGAGAGATTTTGAAAGAGAAAATGTTAGAGCTAGTTTGATAGACAAGAARTTATCTACCCAAACCACAATATCATATTCTTTAATGCACTAGAATCTTCTACATTTTAACATTCTCAGCTGATACAGCCATTGAATATATAAGCATTCGGTACAGATGCACATGTTTTCAATGATTCTAAACTTATTAGTTTGTTTTTCTTTTTTTATTCTTCTTTTTATTATTTTTAAACCATAACCCCAAAGACTGAATGGCAGCCAACCATAGCCACATCTAGAAATGCTGCTGATGCAAACTGAATTAAATCTGATACAAAAATGAATAAATTATTTCTGCTGAATTAATTAAAA
The DNA here is from genome assembly GCF_003342845.1 of Nothoprocta perdicaria. NCBI lineage: Eukaryota > Metazoa > Chordata > Aves > Tinamiformes > Tinamidae > Nothoprocta > Nothoprocta perdicaria. Next base: position 2,673,182 of record NW_020456143.1, on the reverse strand, counting down.
AGTTTTGTTTATTTTGAATAAAATATTTTTCTGTCAGGCTCTGAAGGTAATTTTGATCTACAAGGAASACCAAAATGTGGTCACTCTTTTTCTGGGTTGTAATGTTGAGATGAATAGCGCCTTTCATAACAGAGTCCTCAATAACCTCTGGACTTGATCCTGAAAACACTTTGTATGTAATTATGTTGGCTTCAGCTGAATTACTTCAGGRTGGGTTTCACACACTTAATATTAAACATTTAGAAGTTAAGCATTTATACTAAGGCAGTCATCTAGGCTCCCTCTGCAGTCAAAGGAGTGATATAAAAATACAGAGTAAGCTGTCTTCCCTGTTTCAAGATTTTTCTTTTCTTTTTTTTTTTTCCTTTTTCTTTTTAGGATGAGATTAATCACTGCTTGGCAATGTCAATACATCTCTATCAACCGCAGGAGCCTGGATGACCACAATTGTAGCTTCTAGAAATAAATTTGTGTGTAAATCCGAGCACATACATGTTGGATGAACAAGGCCTAGGCTCAATGCAGTATTCAATTGAGACCCTACAGAGAAAAGTAATCAGAGCAATGTTCATCATTGTATTTAGTCTGGAATATACATACGCAATGACTGTTGGTAGTGGTGATAATGTAAAGGATGTAAGGATACTGTAGTGGAGCCAAACCTGATTGTAGCTATGACACAAATAGGAGTAGTCTGTAACATGTACTTACTTCTTCCCTATGCGGACCAATAAGAGGGAGGGGGCTGCATCTCCCACAGAAACCAGTTCTGCTACAAATTTACACCTGACAATGTGGGCAAGAAGGAACATGCTAAAAATTGCCTTTGAATTGTGAAGCAAAAAATAAAGAAGAGGGCAAGGAAATAATGCTGATGCTTTCCCAAGTACTTCCCACAAAATACATTTCTAAATCCAAATGTAGCTCACTGTGGACTGTATAGACACTCAAAATATGAGGATATGTGCAGTGGAGACTTTGCTGAGATTTGGGGATTTGGCATCATTTGTTGGGATTTGGATGCCTCAGCAAACTCTTTTGGCTAGGTCAAGTTCTTTGTAAAGAGAAATACAGACTTAAAACATCGAAGTTGCCCTTCAGAGCCTCCAGAATCCACAGCCTCATGAAACTATGTCTATCTTCATTAAAACTGATGTGCTGACTTTTGAAAGGAGAGACCTTTTCCTTCAAATCTGATGCACAGGTAGTGCATTCTGGAACATATTAACAGAACAGAGGGAATATGTAAATGYGTGCTATATACCAAGCCACTTCTTTCATTTGTTTGACACAGTGCTTATAATTCACTTTTTTTTTTTCAGACAGATTTTGTACTTTCTTGGCCAGTAGTATGTTATCTTTAGCTACTAACAATAATCTGTTCTCATTAATGAAGGTGTAACAAGTTCAATGTTCATACTTTATGGGAGACAACCTTTAATACAATCAAAGTAGCTATTTACTGGGAAGTATAAGCATGAACATGTAATATACACCGTAAATTATTAAGGCATGTGGGTTTCATTTAAGAATATTTTGCTTGCAAAGTGATCACCTAGAGCTGAGATTTGCTCTAAATTGGGTAGGAAACAAAAATATCCAAGAATAAATAATAAATAGGAGGTGTTTTGGACAAAGCTGTGTTTTAAAGCCAGAAAGAACATTTCTATCTATAGAACCATTGCTCGGATGTTTGTCTTCTGTTAACCACAAGTACATATTTTCAGTAAAAAAAAATGACTTTCAGGCAAATACAAAGGTTTGCTCATGCTAAGGATAAACAGAACTAGATATCCTGTGTTCAGAGATAAGAAAATATATGGAATCTTTTCTTGTTTTAACACTCATGTTTTATTAAAATGAGAAGATATTTTATTATTCTACAACCGCTATTGATGGGAACTGGCGTTCTTTAGGCATAACTCAGAGTAGAATTTATTCTTCTACTCCCATCTTGCTGCTGAAGCCATTAAATCAATAGGTCAGTTGTTGCCATACAGTGAGAGCCGGATAAGACTTTAAATCAATTAGTTCAACCACTGATTTCATTGCAAGTAGAGATGGGAAGTAGAAATGCTTTCTTAGAATAGGAGAGGTACAATTTGCTTTAAAGCAGGAATATGAGCTTCTGTTAATTTTCCTTGGAAATTAATTTATTGTCTCGGTCATAAAATGCATAGCACTGTGTGCTCTCATGGTTTGCTTTTCTTTGCTATCCAGGACACAAATGGAAATACAACTGCCTGTTTTTCACTCAAAGTGTTATGTTATAGATATTGAAACCACATCCCAAACATGAACAGTAAACAAAATTTTCATTGTTATTGACATATGCCATCTACGTGCTGTGCACCTAAGTTTGGACTAACATAAGTGGTGATAGTAGGTGCTTCATGAAACATCTGGAGTTCTTCGGAGGACAGGGTATAAACCAAGAAGGTGCCTTTGGACTGGACATATAACGTAATTTGTATATAGGTCTGTAATATATTGAACAAAGTTAAATGCTTACAGTTTGAACATGTTTGGTGACTCAGGATCAGATCCTGCGTGACTAAGACTTGACAATTAGGCAGGAATCTGGCAAGAAGACAAAACTGGCTATTCTGCTTTACTTAATCTCTTCAGGAAGGCTTTGTCCCCTTTTTAGTATCATCTGTGTCTTTTCTCTGTGCTTTTCCTACAATTTCCTTTTGTCTTTTTCATGGAACATCAGCTCAGTGGAGCCAGATTATCTTTCCCATCTTTAAGCAATGAAACCAGTGAAACCTGCTCCCATTTGGGAGCCCTGGGAGCTGGAAATGCTCACCTGGATGTGCCCATGCATTCAGTGAGATTTGTGTTGCTACAGTCTACAATATATGCTGAACTTTTTCACAGACTGGTAGGGGAAGAAGTCCTGACTTGCTCTGAGTGCTTCTTGTTCAGAGTGCTTTGCCTCAGGTAGAGAGCTTGGGATATGCAGGTCACAACAGAAAAGAAAGCAGTAAAAGAAACTCTTTGGTCATTCCTTGCAACTTTATGTTCCCCAAATACAGAGGGAAGTGACAAAAAGGATGCATTTCAAAGCCCTGGTTCTGAGAGATTATCTCTATATATTTAACCTAAAGAAAAGGTTATATATATCCCTAACTTAAAGAAAAAGAAATACATATATATTTATTTATGTATATTTTATATATGTATAAATTCTGTTATGAAATAAATCAGAGCACAACTGCAAAATCAAGGTTCTGCCTGAACTGCCTTGTATGGACAAGAAAGGGCCAGATGCAGACCAGAGGAATCCTTGACTTCAAGGCTTGGGTAAGAGGACTGGGGGGGGATATGAAATCCCTGCAACTGTTGTGTAGGTGCTGCATTAATGTATTTCAATCGCAGGAGTTGATAAATAGATTCTCCAGTTCAGAGAGTGAGCTCAGTCCCTTGTTTTCTTCTAGAGTCGCTTTGCTCAGCCAAAATTGTATATTATATAGCTGAATTTGTGCAGGTCAATGAGTAAACCCTGTCTATTCCAGCTTGCACAAAGCAGAGTCCTGAGCTGCAGGAACAGTGCAGGCCTTTGCCTTGGGAGAAGCTGAAAGACTGCAATTCAATACCTTGCTAATACTACTGGTTTTTTTTCCCATCCTCCGTAAAACACATGGCTTTTAGTAGGTTTATGATATACAACACTTTCCCTTATATAGTCCCTTAGCAATCAGTATACCTCCTCTTATTATCAATGGAAAGATGCCTGTTGTGTTCAGGGGATATTGACTGGGATTCTTGGATAGTGTTGGAATCTCACCCTGGGAGCATGGGACCCAGTCTAGCAATATCCTTGTATCTAAGCTGTAGGTGCTTAACAAGTCAGTCCTCCCCAGAGAGGTACATTGGCCCCTGACTCACGAATAAAAGGCAGCTAAAATATTGAGTGGATGAGAGGTTTCTTCCCTTGGCTGATTGCCCTCCTATCCACCTAACGACCATCTCACTTACGCACAAGGAGMTGAACTGCCCATGAAGTTGCTCCTGTGCCACTCTGGCTCCTAATCTAGAATACTAAAGAAAAACAACTCAGATATTTAATTGTCTTAATATCTGAAGAAACCAAGTTCATAGGCAATTTGGGGTTTATTTTAGAAGAAATTCACTAGGTGCTATTTAGGCTTACATATGGCAAATGGTATCCTGCCTTAAGAGATTTAAGTAACAACCATTTAAAGCATTGCATACTGCTGCAGGCATTTCTGTCACTACTTACAGAAGGACTAATACTGCTCAGTATAAAGATTAATGCTCAAAGTGAAGCAGCAAGCTGCTGTCTCGTGTTTCTTTTACAGCCTTTCTAAGAGACCATCTATCTGCTTTGACAACTTATCTCCGATGAAAATAGTTTTCTCTGCAATATGCCAGTTTGGCATTACAGTATCTAGTATTCAGTCTTATGATCAAACAGAAAAGGAAGTGAATAAAATTTAACAAAAGAAGCTTCCCTCTCTTCCTATTTTTTATTATTTGTTAAAGATCCATCATGTCATATAATTCATGATTCTTTTATTGTTCAGTGAGAGAAGAAAAAGACAGCTATCTGATATTCAACTTCTCCTCTTTTATGAGCCACTCAGCCTTATAGGAAATTTGAACAGTTGCCCAGGGCACTGGGTGTGGAATCTGGTCTTAGGGGAGTCTCAAATGCTTATGTGAGTTATAAAAAGCGAAAAGAAAAAGAATCTTCCCAATTCTTTACTCACATTTATAAGAACCTGTTGTATAGATCTGCCACCCTATAGTACCTTCTGCAGTCAAAACAACAGTCATCACTATTATAATAAACATTATTGTAAAATATATATATATAAAAGAAAGACTATTAAAGTTTTGAAGCTCTATTTAAGTTTTAGCCAATTTCTGTAAATTTGGAAGAAATTCCTATATTTGGGCACTTGCAACCACATACAAGGGGCAAATGCAGCTGTGACAAAAGGCCACTCAGATCAGTAACACTAATGCAGACAGTGTGAAAGGTAAAGTTCCTCCTTTGGTTTCTCAGAAAAGCTGGATTTACCTGCTCTGAGATTTTCTTAACAGTAGTTTAAAATACAGTATTAAGGTATGCATTAACCAAGCACTTAAAATGATACTCTGCAGATGGTGAATGTCTTTGCTGCTTTTGTCAATGATATGGCCTTATGTAACCTTGCCTTTCAGCTTTGGCTAAAATAAGAGATAAAACGCTTTTCACTCTGTGCTCTGCACAAAAAAAAAAAAAAAAAAAAGGCAAACTTTCCCAGTTTCCATACAGAAAATAGCCACAAGAGGGCATCTTTTTTCTCAGTTTCTTCCACTTGGGGAAAAGAAGAGCTTAATTATTTCACAAATTGTTTAGAGCAATTCTTGAAAGATGACTCTTTTGGTATTTATTGCACCAAGGTTATGTGTTCTCATGAACTTCAAGAAGAAAGAACAGCTACTAAAATAAAACCGTTTCCAAAAGTGTTTCTTTTTCACTTCACAGTTAATACGAACTGCTTCTACAAATGAAGAGATATTCATACTACTTTCTTTTCATTTCAGTATAAAGCATCACCCATGTATGAAGCAGGTAGCACTTTTGAAACATGCTTTATTCCTAACAGGATTAATGTTTTCAGAAAGCAAGAAAGTAAGAAAGCAAGTCCAATCTTCTAGATCGAAAGAAAGAAGGAAAGAAGGAAAGAAGGAAAGAAAAAAGAAAGAAAAAAGAAAGAAAAAAGAAAGAAAAAAGAAAGAAAAAAGAAAAAAGAAAAAAGAAAAAAGAAAAAAGAAAAAAGAAAAAAGAAAGAAGAAAGAAAGAAAGAAAGAAAGAAAGAAAGAAAGAAAAAAAGAGAGAGAAAGTAGGGATTTTCCTTTTAACTTGCTCCTCATTTTCTTTGTTGACCTTCTCCTGGTGTGAAGGATGGCTACTTGCTGAGTACCTGTGATGTTCTGCCAGGATATGGGAACAAAGTAGAACACAAGTGTCATTTCCTATGAATTTGAAATACAAATTGGGTTCTATTTTGCATCATACAAACCAGAATTGCATATATATTGTGTATGTATATTATCAAATATTTTATGTAGAGCCACCAAGAGACTAAAGCAATGTCAATTGTTATTCCTGATAATGAAATAAATGTGGAAATTCAGGAACAAAATTCCTTTTTGAAGCTTTTGAAGCTTCACTAACAAAAGTCAGTGAAACCTATGAAACAACCTGTCTTCAAACTCTTTTGCTTATTTTGTGGGAAAATAAGACACAAGTAGGCAAACAGAGTCTGTGTATGCTTGTTTGCAGAGCTGATAAAAACATCACCAGCTTGGTACTACAGCAATGAATTGCTTTAAAACCTAGGTAAAAAAAGAAAAGTGTAAAGATGGAATTTGGTGACATGTGAGAAACATATTTAGGTCCTACCCTGTATATTCGGACCACCCGTGTGACTTGTACAGCCATGGTAGGAAAGCAAAAGGTTCTACTRAGGTGATCAGAGTGGTGGAAACCTCTCTGTTTGTTCCACTGGACTTAGGTTATGCTGTTCCTTTTACCAAAGCAACAGTCCTGATCTGTTCTGTGACCGCTTTGCCAGCTGAAGGCTTTCAACTTGAGTTCCTCTACTACGGAAGTGATGCCAGTTTTTGAAAGAGCCCTGGTGTGTCCAGTCTGGAAGTGTCTGGTATTATCTATGCCATGTGTTCAATGGCTCTCAGCCTGCGGGCAGCCAGGCTCTTCCTTGGGCAGCCACAGGAGGAAATATGTTGGAAAGAAAGGTTTGGTGTGGGAGGGGGTTGGTCCACAAGAGGAATTCTCCCTTAGGAAGTGGTCTACAGAATGAAAAAGTTGGAGAAACACCAATGTAGCACATTCCACAGGCAAAGCAAATGCACAGAAAGGCAGATGTAGCCCCAGCAGCTTGAGCTTTGCCCATGGTTACTCTTAAATGTTCGCCAGGAACCAGTTTTGGGCCACTGCCTGAGTGTTTTCCCCTTATCAGAAAGTGTGGCAGAAAGCTCGCCATTTTTTCAGTCCCCATCTATGACACAGTGAGCTGCAGTTCAGCTCCCAGAACGTGTCAAGGGAACAACGTATGGTGCTGTGAAGGTACTCACAGCTGCCCTGGACATGGTGACCTGGGCCAGCACCTGCCCAGGGTGCCTGCTGCATGAGGTGCAATGGCCCTGGGTGAGCTTGCAGGTGTGTGACCCACCAGCTCATGGTCCAGGGTGCGCGAGTCCAGGGTCCCTGGGTGCCGGGTGGGCAAGTGGTGCCTGCCACGGAGCTGATGTGTCCTGATGGCTGGGGCTGTGACTTGGGTCAGGACAGCGGGTGTGCGGCTGAGCTCGCTAACACACAGACACACACACGTAGACAGACACACAGACACACGCAGACACACACCCCCCYGCGCGCCGAGCAGCCCATTTGCTGGCGGGGCTGTGCATGTGTGTGCGAGGGAGTGGAAAGGGGTGGTGGGGATGGAGGAAGGGAAGGGAGCCAGGGGAAAGTCTGACACTCGGCGCACAAGCAGGGAGACCCTCGGCCGCCGCCGAGCCCGCCCGCAGCCCGCCTCGCTCGCAGCGCCAGCGAAACGCCTCCCGCCGCCGCCGCTCCCGGGCAGCGCCCATCGCCCCGCGTCGCGGCGGCTCCCCGCGCAGCGCGCCGGCCCCGCAGCAGGTAACCGCGGAGGGAGCGCGCGGCACCCGCAAGCCCCGGGCGGCGCGGGGCGGAGCGGAGCGGGGGGCCCCTGCACCTGCAGCCCGCGGGCGCAGCGCGGAGCGGCCCCGATGCTGCTGCGGAGGGAGCGGGAGGGGGGTCCCCGGGCGGGCGGGGATCGGTGCGGACACTGTGAGCCCCACTCTGCCCGGCAGCTGCGCTGGGGACTTGCGCGGCGCGCAGGAATCCGCCCTTTGCGCGGGCTCCGGCAGCCGCGCTGGAGCGCGGCCGCGTTGGAGGCGCCGTCCCCAGGCGCGGCGGAGCACCTGGCTTCCCGGGGGGCTCGCGGCACGCAGGGGATGAGTCCGCTCGCCCTGACAGCCTCTGCCCCCAGCAGTAGCGCAGAGGGTGCTAAAGCGCCTTCTCTGGCTGCGAGCGTTTGCAAACTGAAAGTTGCCGCTTTTAGCATTCCGGAGCACGCGAGGTGACTGGTGACCGGGTGCTGCAGAATCACAGCAGCCACCTAGGGTGCCTTTAGAACATGCTCTGCTTTTGTTTGAACTGGGAAAACTTGTCCAAGAACAATAGAGATCAATGGGGCAGTCTGACCATGCACCAGGGAGCACTTTGCTGAGCAGCAGCTCAGCCCTGCACCTCCTGGCAATGCTGTCAGCGAAGATGCAGGCTAGAACTTCAGCTTTGGTGTCATGTCCACTATAACTTTTCTACCGCTTTCTTGCAGATTTAGCCAACAGGTAAAGAGACTGAATTTCACTATTAATGCTTAATAAAAGATCTCCCATTAGGATAATATTTCTGCTCTGCTCTTCAGGCCCTTATTAGTACATTTGATTCATTTGTGCATCACTAGCTTTAAGTTAGATTTTTTTAGTGCATTGTCAGTCTGATCCAGAAGAGAACTACTTGTTCAAGGTATGTAGGGGTGTGGGTCTTTCCTAAATCAGTGACAGCTGGATGTCAAAGTATCTTTCTAAAGTGGATACTGGGTATTTTAATTCATGATTGTCATTACCAAAATGAATATCCAAATTCTGCAGGTGTCACATCTCTTTTTCTTAAAGTTTTCACTTCAAGTGAAACAAGAACATCTAGTCCTGTTCTGCAATGCTTTACAAACAGAAACATTTCAGCCTTGATCAGACTGAGTAGCTCGCCTTCACTTTTATTTGAACTTTATCTTGGCTTGGACATCCAGACTAGCTGGAGATCCAGAAACTAAATTTACTTTCCCACTTCTTACCACTGGATCAGTCCAACAGGGATCCAAAGGGCATGGTGAATAGAGAGGACTCTGCATTAGATAATATAGTGAAGCACTGAARTTGGAAGAGGTGTGTGCTCCTAATCAGGCAGAAGAGATTTTAGATCTAATTATCCCCCTGCCAGGGTGAGTGCACTGCCCAGGACACTTTAATCAGCAGAAGGCATAGCTCAAAAGATAAGAATGAMAGACCTGGCATGTGTGCCTTCATGAGATGTTCTCAGGACAGTAATTCCAGCTAAAGGAAGTTGTCTTCCAATAGTACTGAGTAAGGCAAATAAATCTCAGAAAGGCACGATTTTGAGTCCTTTTCCTCCCTTTGGCTTCCACTTGGTGAGTACCTACCATTACATCCCTTTAAGAGTGAAACCTGTCTTGGATTTCACTCTCAAGAAACAGCCTTCTCCTGCTTCTCTCCAGGTCTGGGTTTTGTTGTCAGCAAAAGCTTCCTAAACACASTACATAGTAGCCTCACTTGCACCCTACTTCTCGATAGTTTTTCTGAGGTGATGTTTCCTCTGTAGCTATCGCTTTGTTCATTACACAAATAATGCCACACCCTTGAAAGTGGATTGAGATTTTGCAGTGGATTAAGATATTTTAAATGAAATAGGGCCCTAGGAAAAAATCTGCTAATTGAACTAGGATATTAAAGAGAAGTAAAGGCTCTTTGAGAGAGAGCTGTTTGAGCATTCAAAGATACTGCATCATTATTACTCAGGGATTTAATAATAATAATAAATCAGCACTGTAACCACTGTAATATTAAAAGGCCGATCCAAAGAATGAATCACTTTCTACAAAACCTGTCTCTATTTTTCATCCGGTCCTGGACAGAGATGTATGCTCTTCTGTTCTTTCCATACTCTGTCATAGAACAAGTGGAGCCGTGAATTCTCCACCAAGTCAGTCTTTGTAGTTTAATTTGCAGAGGTCATAAGCATGCAATGAATTGTTCTGTAAGCATGCTGCCAACGTAAAGTCTCCAAAATAATCACACCTCTGTATGCTTTTGAATCTCTGTTTTTCTTCTCCTTTAGATCCTGTTTTTGTTGTCAAAATTGTGCAGAAATTGTAATCTCAGGTGTTTCTTCAGCATGTTAGACTGCAAGGTAGACATGCCAATGACYTGGGGCTCCCAAGAGGCTGATTCCTCAGCAGAATGTCAGCTGAATTCCCAGCACATTTCTTTGGCTGTTCTGGAATTGGCCGCTGAGCCATCCCTATACGCTTTGAGGTTTCCTGCAAGAGGGAATCCGTCGACACTGGTTACACAGGCTTTCCTGCTGCTTTATCCTGGCAAGACAGCCTGCATGGATGCCAGGAGCTATATCTGGCCCATTGTCTTTTTAACTCATACAAAATGTTTAAGGTGCATGATGAGTGCTGTTAAGCCAATAAATCACACATTGAATTTGCAAGGTGTTTGTTTTTCCTTGCATTTTGGAGTTTCCCCAACTGCAAACAAGCAATAGAGAAGCTCAGAGCAGAGCCTTGCCCAGGAAATGTGAAGTGTGGTGGCTGTATTTAAAATGTGTGAAGCAAAGTTTTTCTCCTTGAGTGAGCTATATTTTGACTTTTATATAGGGCTGCACCTCAGTAACAACTAACCCCCCCCCCCCAATATCACAACATTCCTGTCTGGGTTTCATTTATTTATTATAAACTTAACATTGACAGTGAGTCAGTACTTAAACTATCCCCATATAAATCTTTAGCCCTTTCATCCTCTCCTGTCTATCCTTGTGTTTCAGAAAGGCCTCCTCTGGTGCTGTTATTTTTTTTGCCTCTTAAGAGACATACCACTTGAACATCCACGTGTTATCTGACAGTGGCTGATAGAAAAAAAAAAAAAAAAGAAAATCCCTTATGTTCTTCTCTCCCCAGCATGGATGGATCCAGCATCACATGGAGTAGATCCAGAGTGAGTCAGAGAGCAGTGGTCTGTTCCAAAATTCCAATATATGCTACAGCTGGGAAGGAGCATTTAGCATCGTGTGGATGTAATTTCTTTTCACGGCAGCTCCAAAATAATTTATGGAAGCTATACAGCCTCATTGGCAGAGCAGATAAGAATAAGGCACGAAGATCCTGCATTCCCATCTGGGTTGACTTGTTGACTTGATTCGACTATCTGGTCAATGGGTGTGGCATTTAAGTCTAGAATTTTATATTGACCTTAACTAGATCCTTGCACTTTCCTGCAACATAACTGGAAAATGTGATTAAGGCTCAGAGCACTGCTGGTACCTAATAGTCAGCTTTAACTGCTAGATGACCTACAGTCACCTTTGCTGATCACACTGAGCACAGCACATTACAGGCATTTATTTGCAACCTTCATTTACAGGAAGAATCCTAAAGGGTGCAGGATATATAATGGCTAGAGACAAATTCATGCTCTAGAGGATAATTATAGGTATATGCAGACTTTCGACTGGTGTGGACTCTCTGCTCTGCATGAACTGCACACTAGATATTGCTCAGCTTTCGGTAAAAACCATCTCCTCTGTRCATCTTTGCATTAATTTCTTTCCTCTTCTGTTAGCGTAAACAGAAAGACAAGTCGTGTGAGCTTTTCTCTTGGATSTGGTCAATTTAAAAGCAAAACAAATATCCAGCATCAAACTGTTTCCAATCTAGTTGGTCAGTGAATCATGAGCCTTGCAGGAAGCAGTTGCTCTGCAAAAGAAGGGAGACTTAAAAAATCTGCAGCATCTGAGAATGTTCCAATGATTTGCTTTTTTATATTTTTTTTTTATTATTTTTCAGAGAGAGGGAGTTGGGGAAGAGGAAAATTATCCATTTTCCTGGAATGCCACTTTCCAAAAATCCTAAGGCTTTGAAGCCTAGAGTCCGATCTCATCTCACATCAGCATAACTCAGGACTAGATTCACTCCAAGCAGAAAGCCCAGGATTAACTTAAAATTATACAAAACTAAGGCAGGCTGTCATGAAGTAAAACTTATGCCTGTTCTCAGTTTGTCTGTATTTAGTGACTTCAAGTGAACTAAGCATATGTTTAAAGATAGACTGCTAGGAAAATGCTTTCTTGAAAGAGGTACTTTCCTAAAGTCTAAATCTAGAGTGAGATCAAGTCTTTTAAAAGTTAAATGAAGGCTGATGTGGCCAAATATTCCAGCTTAATCTTGGCGAGAATTTTAATACTTTGAAGAGCTAGATCTAATGGTATGTGCCTACCTAGCCTGTTATATTCCCTTGGAATTTATCAATGACACAATCCATATAATTGTGGTTACTTTTTGTGTGGCTAAAATCCTTTTTTGGTTTTSCAAGGGAGAGAATGCAAAGAGAGAGAATGTAAAAAAATTCTTTCTCAACCAAAGGCAAAAAGTTGATCTTTTTCCTTCCACAAAGAGAAATTAAAACAAYGTCTGTTGCTCTCGTGCTTAATGTCAGAATCTCTGCTAAAAAGCAGTATGAAGAAATATGATGTTTTTTTCATATGGAACTTATTCCTTGTAATTTTATAATATGCATATGTGAGATTTTGTGACGACATAGTAGAAAAGGCTTTAGAGCAGTGTAATAAAGGAAAACTGTGCTTATAACATCCTTCGGCATGAAAAGAGCTAAACAGCTACACTTAAGGAAAAGTAAATAAAATAGACCGGCAATGGCAAATAGCAATACACGGTTGCAAATGTAGTTTTTTCCAAAAGTAAGAAAGACACAGCCTAGACCGTAAGGTTTCCTCACTAGTTTGCTGGCCTTCTTTACAACCTGTGCCATTGCAAGATTTCTGAATTTTAAAAGATGTCTTTCACTTGTACATAAAATATTGAGACACACTTAGAATATATTTTATTTCCCATATTGTTAAGATCTTAGTTTTAGTGTGAAGCTCACAAAAGATACAGATCACTATAATTTATCACTTCATTCTTTTATACTCATTAGTTGCAAAAAAGTGAACTTTTTTTCTCCCTTAAAAMTGTTGTTATTAATTTAGTAGTGACATTGCAGCAGCATCAGGAGATYCCAGTCAGTAACTTCGTTACTTGTATTAACTTCATGACTTTGTCCCCTTATATGCAGCAGTTCTGATGTGTTTGGTTAAGCAAAAAAACATTTACAACCATAATATAGGGCGAGAATCAGCAAGTACATGAGACTAAGAGACATGGATGCACCAAGAAAGCAAATAAAAATAAATAGTTTTATTTGATAGAATAAAGAACATTAGCAGACTGTTTTTTGGTTGTTGAATGATAGACGAATCAGGGCAGAGCTAAACTTGTAGCAGCATGATGAGATTCCCTGTTGTGAAAGATAAATATCCAATTTGGCCTAATGCCTAAATAAATTATTTAGATTGAATTAACCTGACTTTCAGTTCCTGTGGCCTCCTTAGGTTAGCAGATTAATTTATGAATGACAAAGCTTCAAGGAATCCACTTTATTCTGGGGAGGCATGCTGAAAGGAAGCTAGAGGATTTTCCAGAGGCACAAAGTTTCCACATGAGAAAATGTGGAATTCTGGGAGCCGTGGAGCCGTGCAATACTTTGGATCTCAGCACTAAACCTTTTCCTTTCAACTGGAGCAGAACTCTTTATATTAGCAAATATCTGTTAGATATTCTGTGTAGAAACACAGATTTTCTAAGAAGGAGAGAGGACATTTCAATGTATTCATCTGTGGAACAGGCAAACCAATTATTACCTCATCTGCACATATCTCTCTGCACCTTAACAGTGAATGCATCTGTTGTCGCCCAGGTGAAAGGTGAGCAGAGAGCAAAACACTGCAAGCCATTAGGCTGCAGGAAGAGATTAATGCAAAGGAATAGAAAAGACTAAGCTAATAAGATATATTTATTGCCTCCTTTCTTTCCTAACCCCCAGATCTAACACACAATTTTTGTTGTTTGCCAATGGATTTTTAAATCTGTATAGCTTTGGCTCAGAGTCATAACTTAAGAAAACATAGCTTCTGGGTGGGATTCCATTAAAATAGCCCGGGGTGAGGGGTTTGATAAAGCTCATTTTAATTCCAGGAAAACCATCCACATAGGGTTTTTTTTTTTTTTTTTTTCCTCCTTTTTTGTTTAGTTTTGTGCAGGTCACAGTATATTTCTATTAAGACAGTATGCTCTGGAGATGAGGAGTAAACTTGTGCTTTAGCTCTTAAATAAAACTGCTGTACTGAGGAACTGGACAGCCTTGGTGGCAATGATAGCAGGATAAAACAATCACTATACTGCAAAACATTCAACATATAATGAGCTCCATCTTCAATGGRTGTAAATTAGAGGAGCTTAACTGGAATTACTCTAGTGATTTATAACAGTTGTCAAATGCCTTCAGAAGCAGCTAGCAACTCAGGAGCTATCTGAGCAGATTGGCATCTTCCTTTATTTGAAAAATATATGAATAGGTAAAAATATATGTGTGTATGTATAAATMTCTCTCTATATATATATGTACACACACACACATATTTTAAGCATATATTTTAGCATTTCATATGCTTGCTTTTCTTTGAGGTGTCCAGACGCTGTGGTTTGTTATAGCGTGTCAGAGTCTGGTTGCAGATGAGTATTTTGGAGCTGCCTTTCACAGTCGCTGCAACTCTACCTGTCTGCAAGTGCTGCCTTGTCAGGGCCTCCACAGAAAGTCCCTGTATGGCTCAATGGTTGGAATATGCAAAAGATTTCCCTTCCTGGATCAGCTCCTGTTAATATTTTGGTGCTGGTGTTATTGCTTTCTGCATATACAGACCTCAATGTTGAATTAATCATTAGAACAGGGGTCCAACCCTACTTATTCCTGAGAGACAGCTCTAAGCCTATGGCTTCTGGATGAAGGAGGTAAGGAGATGCTCATTTAGGTTTGGTTTGTTGGGAGAACTGGAAATGCTATGAACAGGCCTATCCACCTAGACGGACAGAGCAAAGCAATGCCTATTTTCTTCATGGCATAAATACTAAACTCTTGGAGCACCAGCTCCGAGTCAGATAATCCTGACTGGTGAATATGCACTCAAGAGCTGATGCCTGTGTGCCAAGGAACTTTGACTATGTATCAGGTTGCAGTAACAGCAAAAAACAATTTCTTATGTTCGTCTGGACTTGGATGGCTAAAGAGGCTGCTAAGAACATAAATCTCTGTTATGAATCTGATTTTTTTTGGCTAAAACAATATTAATAGACAAGGATGCTTTACATAACTACCGACTGAATCATTGTGGTCTGTTTATCTGATATCTTATACAGTATATAATGCTGTCAGAACTGAGGTTTTTCTCAGACCTAAAGAAATCCAAGGTGTTTATTTTAGGACTCAATTTATTATTTTTTTAAACTTAACTCAAAGTTTTAAAGGCTTTAAGGCAAAACTGACTGGGAGTGATATTTGGAAGGCTGGTTGCAGCTAATTGAGGAAAAATGAGAGAATTGATTCATCCAACTACGTTACTAACACTGTCCAGGTTCAAGGGTCTTTTAGGTCCTCTTTGTAGAAGAAAGAGTGCATTTACATCTGCTGTTCTTTGCTGCCTATCTTGCTAAGATGAGTGTCCTGGGTAATATTGTTTGCAGTATATAGATTTATTCTGGAGTTATGACTTTGTGATTATAGTCTCTAGTGACATATACAAAAAGCAGACATAATATATGTCATAAAGCTGCCTAGGCTGGAAAAAGGTAAAAATAAATCTATAGTGAAGAAAWCTCTTTCCCAATATGATACCCAGACTGCATGAACACCTTTCAGTGAAATTAGGCTAGTTTTCTTATGGGAAGAGTTTCCAGCTTCAAGAAAAATCATTATAGACTGTGGAACMCTGCTTAAACTCACTCACAAAGTATGTAAAGAGGGAAACAAGAGACCTCTGTTATTAAGATATTCCTCTGGAGAGGGGGAAAATAAAAAGAAGAAAAAACGTAAGACTTTTCAGAGATTTGCACTTTCAGATATAGATCAATATTGTGCTGTGCTCACAAGCACAGTGTGTTGTTATAGCTCATTATTTTACTAAATGGCAGCATGAGCACTAGAATGAAAGAGAGATCAATTTTCTTGATGGTTCTTAAAATCAAACATGATGGTATATAGAGAAATTGCAGTACTTTAGCTCCCACGGTGATGGCAGCTTTTCTGTCTCTTTATTATTAATTATTATTATTATTGTTATTATTATTATTTTATTTATTTTTATTTGTTGCTGTGCAGAAGTGTGTAAGGATGAAGAATAAAAGCTTAGGCACAAAACACTGCTGAAAGCTCAAATACCAGTTTCTATACCTTTTCACAGCCTGAAAGAAAAGCTGTAAGTTTCAGCAATGAACAGAGCAGGGAAATTACTGCTCTTAGTCCCAACCATCTGGTTGCATAGAGGGAAGGAGGAGAGAGTGAGCAAAATAAATAAATAAAAGCCAGARCAAAGTTGTTATATTCTCACTTTGTTCTCTGTCTCTGGTTCTTCCACTGTGGGGAGCCCATGGTGACTGCCAGCATGTTCCTCTGTGGCACAGTGACTTATTCCACTAGATACGTCTAACCATCTTCATGCTTTTGCTTCAGCAGTTCTGCAGGTACTTTCCAACTGCTCTGCACCCTGATCCTCCGTCGTCTTCCCCTGCTCTTAAATTCTTCTCTTCTGCTCTTACAACTTAATGCCTTTTCAGTGTCCCAGTAAAAGCTCTAGGCACAGTTATACTGCCTGCTGTCAAGTCCTAGCAATAGACCAGACGTGGACTCCCCAAGGGTGCTGCACTCAGCAGCAATATTGCATGTGTGCTGTTAAGCTGTTAAAAGGGAGACACAACAGAAACAGGCAATTTGGGGCCTAGTGTCAGATTTTCATGACAATGGCTTAAAGAAGGCCTTTCTTTGTGATAGCTTTTACACCGTTCATCTTAGTGGTACATCTCAGTTCATCTGGSCTGAAATATGGATAGTAATTTTCTTAGTACAGAACAGGTGTGTTCTGTACTAAGTGTACTTATAATTTTATCCTAGATTATCACACMGTTTTTGTAATAATATCTGCTTTAATGAATGACAGGAGGGGGGAAAAGTCCTTTTTGTCCCTTTTGTGCTCTTTTTTTTCCTGCAAGCAAAGTAAATACCATTAAAATGTTCTGAAAAGAACACTTTGGAATATGTTTGTATTCATTACAATTGCTCTCTGTTCAGGAATTCACAGAACACAAAGGAAAGTGGGATCTGACACCTCCAAGATAAAAGTATCAGACTGCCTATAAAGTGTTGTACTCATCTGTTTGAGATTTAAGTGACATTGTGGAAAGGCTGGAATAACTGGGACACAGTGACTTTGAGCAGAAGGTGCATTGCTATCTTTGGTGTAAGCATCATCAGAGAATACCAAGGTCCTATGTGATGCCCTTGGGCAAATCTCACAATAGATGCTGTATTATCCCTGTTGTCTATCTGTTTTCATTCTTTTCTGGACAAAATAGCACAGTGCTTGGAAGGCATGGCCCTTTTAAACTGTGCTGTCTCTCATTCATCATTCAGCCACACAGAGGCAAAGGTGTGAGCACAAGTTCTTAGGAAAGTTTAAACGTGCTGGCAGGGGATGGAGAAACTCCTGAGTGACATTTGTGGAAACAAAGGTTCTTGTATATATAGTTCCATATGGTCCTGCAAGGCATTGTGCCCARATGGACTGTGTGTCCAGTGCTTTCTCCTAATCATAGGTAGCTCTTTTTTTGATCAAATCTATTTAGTGTTAGTAGACTTGCCTTGTGGAGTATCATCTGAGTTTCAAATAGGCTGCCTCATGGAAAGCTTCCCAGACTTGGCCTGCCTGCACACCACTGCTCTTGCAGCTGTAGAGGCATCAGCAACTGCTCTTTATTTTCCAAACCTGTTAAGGTTGAAGATGTGGTCTCAAGATAGCAATTCCATCCCCTCCACCCCTTCCTTCTGGCGTCTTTTCCATCTCCTGCTTTTCTATTAGGCTACAAGAAAGTACCAAAAAGGCACTTGAGTTTTCAGTGATGTTTGTAAATATTTGTTCTTGATCCCCTACAGATGGAGGCCAATGCAATTTTCTTATTAGTATACAGCTTTTAAGTAAAGTGYCCCACTTGTGGCTTACAAAAGATATCTTAGAAACTCCAGTACAGGAAACAAATATGTTTCCTTGTTCTGAAGCTGGGTTGTTCAGCAAGAACCTTTCTGATTTATGATTAGGTGTTTGCTTTTTTTTTTTCAAATTAAGATGATAGGTAAGGTAATTTGATAGAAAAGATGTTGGAAAGTATGGATAAACCAAGTTTTATTAAGGGAGTGTCTGAATTTCCTTTTCTTGGTTTCCTCAGACAGTCTTACTGCAAAATATGCACTAGTTTACGAACAAGCTATTGGATTCAGTATAAGGGTAGCCAGGTAAGTTCTGTGATCTGTTTCATATCAGTAGATCAAATGTCTCTCTATTAATCTACAATGTGAAAAAAATTCATAATTATTTAAATATTTTGTATGACATATGAATGTTTCCCACAAGCGGCCTATATTCGTGCTTAAAGTTTCTGGAAAGAAATATGGATGGACTTTGACAATTCAAAAGCAAAATATGATGGTTCTAGGTGGTTTAGAGATCAATGTTGCTGGCTTGAGAAGGGAAAACTGCTCTTATGTAGCATTAGAAAAAAATGTTTTATTCTTTCAATTTATTTGGATAGTTTGAGACTCAGCTCTGTCCCTATGGAAACTTGTTTTTCTCTTTCACTTTGCCAAAAGCATAAAAAAGACAACCAAACACCCAAGAAGATGAGATAAATAGAACCTATTTTATAAAGCATCTCCTCTTATTTTACATTACTGAACCCCATTCTGTGCTAGGATCCCCAGGTAGAGAAGTCCCAGTAAGGTCAGAGGACAGGCTTGTGTTCAGCAGTTTTCCCCAAGATTATTCTAAGAAATAGATATGGCCTAATACTGAAGCCTGCTCCAGTCTGATAAGGGTTGTCTACATGCAGAAGGCAGCATGCTTCAAAGTGCAGAGTGGTRTCTTTACATGAACTCTCTGCATGACCAGTCTCAGGGCATACATACTACTTCTGCTTTCAAAGTGAAATAAGMCACTTCTCTAATTAAAAGGCTTCTAATGTACATTTTTATGGGAAGTGACTCATGATAGCTGGTATGTTGCTAATCTGCKCCTTCACTTTCTGTGCCCTGACTCTCTCCTGTTGAGAAGCTTTAAGTGCTTCAATTTTAAGGTCTTGCTCAGTTATTGCTTGCAAACGGTGTCTCTGCACTGTACTGAGATGCAGACAGCCCAAATGCTACATGACCAGGGCTCTGAGCTCATTGCAGTGAGGATAGTATTTTCACTGAAAATCCATGTTGATGTTCATGTGTTTATTTGTATCATGGCAACACCTAAAAATCCAACCTGAGATTATGGCCTCATTTTGCTAACTGGTAAATTAATATCTGAGGAGATCTCAGAGAAAAGCAATAACTTGAGAAGGGAGAATTTGAGTCAGATTAGATTTATGAAGAAAAAAATAAAGGATTTAAGTGTTCATACCTTCTGTGAGTTTAACAAAGAAGAAAACATTGCCGTAAATACTTCAGAAGTTCAATAACAACAAAGAAAACAGAGCATTTTTTTCTAAGTTAAGCTGTCAGCTCAGGAGACCTCATGTTATTTCCATGATTTATGTCCCAGGGCAAGTCATTTATGCTTAGATCCTAGCAAATTCCTAAAGGCATCCAGCTGCTACTTCTTTGTCTATGTCATTAGTTGTTAGTCAGCTGAGATTGCAAATTACCTAATTTAGACAATAAGCTTGCTAAATACCTTTGCAGGTCTGAATCTTGGCATCTACCTGCCTCAGCTATGTCTGTAAATGGATATAAAACTACACTATAGATAGGGGCACAAGAMTGATGGATTCAGAATATAGGGACATTTAGAAATGGAAATAATGGAAGCCATTGAAATATACTGAATAGAAGCAAAAGAAAATAAATCCTATCTTGATTACGTTTCACTTGTCTGTAGGTGGTCAGCTAAGCTCCTCCTGTATTCAGTATACAGAAATAAGTTGTTCTTAAATACAGTTTGTCCTACTTGTAGATAGCTATCCAAGGCAAGGGATGAATTCACCCCAGCAATGTCCATCTCATCACCTTTGCAGGGAATCAAGACTGTATTTTAGATAGCTAAAGCTAGGGAAAATAAATGCCTGATCTTAAGGAGGGGGTAAGGTTCTAGTGAAAAGGTATTCTGAAATGTTCTGTCAAAGAATTGCAGAAGTCACCTCAAAGAACTTGTGTTTTCCTCCTGTTATACTTGACTAGAAGTTCAAGAGCCCTTTGTGGAAAAATTAACAATGCGATAGTGCTCCCACTCCTCCAAATTCTGTGACACAGCCCTTTTGCAGACTAGCAACATCCCAAAAAATTCCACAGTGCAAGTACTAATAAGAAATATTGTATCTATTAAGACCTGTGTGTTTCAAGTTGCATAATACTGTATTTGGAAATCTAGGCCTTCGCAATTCATTGTGAGCTGAACCCTTTTGGAAATCTGTTTCTAATGTCTTTAGCAATATGGCCTTATGCTAGCTGGAACAGTGTGTTACCTCTAGCTTGTAGCTACCTACTTGACATTGATTGTCACAGAAGTTACAATTATGGGCATTGTGATTTTTTTTTAATATTAATAGGAAAATTGACACATGAAGATACTACAAAAATGCTGGGAAATTCCATTAGAGCTGCTGGAGGTCCACATGCATCCATCTGTAGCATGGATTGAGCAATATAGACTAGTGAAGGAGACTGAGATGACCCATCTGAGGCCCCTGCTAACCCATGCAATTTCACAAGTTTGCATTTCAAAGAAAGATGAGCTTAATTAGTTTACCCTCCTGTAGGCGTGACTCCATGATAGAGTCCTCCATTGTATTATTACATTCATTACCCTGTGGGGCACCAATCTCTGTGACTAGTTTGCTCTTTTTGCTTTCCACTCTTCAAAGAAAAAAATATTGCTTTCATGCTTTGTCCCTGTTGTTTTGGAAGGTCCCACCTCCAGCCCTGACAAAGTTCATCTTCACACAGCTGGATGTTCATTTTCCTCACCACTGCTAGTCTCTTGCCTACTTTGCTGGCTCTGCAGGGAGGGGAGGGTGAGAGGGTGAATCTCTAGTATTCAGGCTCAGTTGCTGACTCAACTGCTAGTGAAGAAGCAGGGACAGGCGAGTGAGCAGCTCCTGTGGCAATAGGGAATTTGTGTCAGAGAGGCTCTGGATAGTTATGATATCAGGACAAACTTACGATAAAGCATGACAAAGGATGCTGAATGCAGAGAAGCAAAATAATTTTTCATGAATTTTATTATATTTTTCATGATTTTTTCATGAATTTTATTTTACTGTTTTTTACTGATGTGCAGGCCTGTTGCTTCAGACACTGCATCGTTAGAAAATCAGAGATGAGTTGTCCTAAGTTTAGAGGATGATTAAGGCTTCACAGAGGGTATCCAAAAGCTTCAGGGGCCTTGGTCASGTGTGGAGCACTACTGAGTCACATCCTCTTAAGTAAAGGAACGATGTGAAATAAGAAGTCTCACATGCAAGAAGAGACTTTGACTTGCAAGGCTATGAATTTAGGAGCCCACTGCAAGTGTCTCTAGCCATCCTCAATGGCTTAAGACCTGGCCAGTGGGCTGGATGGGAGCTACGCCAATCTTTGGCTTCCCAGAGAGCCTAGACATAAGCTAGTTGTTGCATTACTATGTGCTGTAAGAGCTCAAGGTAGTTTCTGCTGCCAGTTTACACCAATACCAGATTATTCCTGGGCTCTCTAAACAGTCAAGAGCCCTAATCCTTCCTATGACTCCACATGAATTCACATCATAAGTACCAATTTCAGAGGCACTGAATCACCCTCTGTAGGGTGTACTTCTCTGTACTTCTGTCTTGCAGTCCACTGAATCTCACAGAAGAGATGCCCAGTGTGGGCAGTGAAAGGCAATTCCAGTGCTTGAGACCCAAGGTCTTATGCATAAGCGTTCACAGAGTAAAGCCTTGTTCATCCACACGCCACAGCAGGTGGCTGTAAAACACAATATGGAGAACAGAGAGTGCACAGAGAAYGGTGACGGGAACACAAGGCTGCCTATATATA
The DNA here is from genome assembly GCF_003342845.1 of Nothoprocta perdicaria. Lineage (NCBI taxonomy): Eukaryota > Metazoa > Chordata > Aves > Tinamiformes > Tinamidae > Nothoprocta > Nothoprocta perdicaria. The sequence goes on along the minus strand of NW_020456143.1, from coordinate 2,651,105 downwards.
GCAAAATAGCTACTGTGCTCTGACTGTTACTTATTGTATTCATAACTCTTTCACTTTCTGCTCCCTCTGACTGTTTCATCCATCCAGTGTCATTCATTAAATATTTAAATTATTAAATGTTGGGAAGTGGGCCTTTCTCATTCCTCTTCATGGTATAGGGAGCACTATAACGCCCTGCCCTTGACTGGGGCTTCCRGGCTCTATACCAGTGTAAATAATGCACACAACTAAAACAGCAATGTAACATCCGTCAAGCAAATCATACAGAGGCCTAAACAGTCTTTGGCATTGAATTACTSTACTGTCTAATGTATGGTTCATGTAATAACTTGCTGTAGATTTCCGAGTTAAAAACAGAAGATAGCACACTCAAAGTTTTATATCTCTGAGCTATCTGTGGGGGACCTGGGGAAAGTCTATGATTAGTAAAATTGGGAAGTTTGCCAGAGATGATGTACAGGTATGGGGAAGAATTCATCATTTGTGACACTTAGGACTTTATCAGGTTTATTTTGGAGATTTTCCAAGATTAATAGTAAAACATAAATTGTAAAATAAAGGAATCAGACTGTGCTTCATTAGTGTTTTCTATGTTTTTGCAGCTCTTGCCCAGGGTGTTGCACCAGCTTCCTCTTTCCTGAGACAGCATAGCCTGTTCATGTTGCACCAGGTAGAATCAAATCAAGGGAAACAGTTTATCTGACAGCTTTTGAGGTGTGCAAGGTTAATGCATAATGGGAATAGATGTTAATATTATCATTTGTGTTGCAGTTGGTTTTGTAAGGCTCACCTGGGCTCACAGCTTTACTAGGTTACATGAGTTAAATCTCTTCAGAGGAAAAGAAATCAAATATATTAGAAAATGAACTTGCCACAAGAATGAAGCATTGTCCTCAGTCAGCTTTGAGTTAGAGATRAAGTGACTTGCATTTTCACAACTGTAAATAGGTGCTGCTTGAAGCTGATTTGATAGGGTTGCTTGGTTGCTTAGTGGTGTTTTGAAAGACTGAAAATGCCCTTGATGAACTCTTTCATGTTGCAGAGGATTATTTCACTGTAACATCTAAGTCTGAACCTACAGCACTTACTTTCAGGCAGTTGTTGAAGGAAAATTGATTCTAGCAACCCTTTCAAACCTTGATGCATTTTCACTAGAAAGACCCTCTTGTGCAAGTACAGAATCACAGAATGGTTAAGTTTGGAACAGACTCCTAGAGATCATCTAGTCCAACTTTCCTGCTTGTCCAGAGTCACCCACACAGTGTTGCCCAGGAATGTGTCCAGATGACTTCTTAACTGCTCTACAGAAGGAGACTCCACAACATCTCCACAAATAACCTTTTCCAGTGCTTTGTCACCCTCACAGTAAGGATTTTTTTCCCCTTGTGTTCAGATAGAACTTCCTGTCTTTCAGTTTGTGCCTGTTGCTTCTCATCCTATCAGTGGCCCACTAAAAAGTATCTCATCCTATCCTCTTAGAATCATAGAATCATAGAATGCCGAAGGTTGGAAGGGACCTCAGAGGTCATCGAGTCCAACCCCCCTGCTCAYGCAGGGTCACCTAGAGCACGTGGCACAGGGCTGCATCCAAGCGGGTTTTAAAGATCTCCAAAGAAGGAGACTCCACAACCTCTCTGGGCAGCCTGTTCCAGKGCTYTGTCACCCTCACAGTGAAGAAATGCTTCCTTAAGTTCCTGTGGAACTTCCGATGCTTCAGTTTGAAGCCATTTCCTCTAGTCCTATCCCTGCCCACCACTGAAAAGAGGCTGCCCCCCTCCTCCTCACTGCCTCCCTTGAGGTATTTATACACGCTGATCAGGTCCCCCCTCAGCCTCCTCTTCTCCAGGCTGAACAGACCCAGCTCTCTCAGCCTTTGCTCATAGGGCAGATGTTCCAGGCCCCTGATCATCCTGGTAGCCCTGCGCTGGACTCTCTCCAGCAGCTCCACATYCCTCTTGTACTGGGGAGCCCAGAACTGGACACAGTCTCCAGATGTGGCCTCACCAGGGCTGAGTAGAGGGGGATGATCACTTCCCTCGACCTGCTGGAGACGCTTTTCTTAATGCACCCCAGCATTTACACCTTTACACCTTACACATTTACCTCTTTACACCTTCTCTTCAGATACTTATGCACACTGATAAGACTTTCCCACATCAGCCTTCCCTCCAGGCTGAAGAAGCGCAGCTCTCTCAGCCATTCCTCGTATAAGAGGTGCTCCAGTCCCTTAATCATCTTTGTTGGACTTTGCTGGACCATGTCTCTCTTATACTGGGAAGCCCAGAACTGAACATTGTATTCCAGAGGTGGCCTTACCAGTTCTGAGTAACTTTCTGCTGGCAGAAAGTTACACTTTCTGAGTGCCTTCTGCTGGCAGTGTTCTTCCCAATGCACCCCGGGATAACATTGACCTTCTTGGTCACAAAAGCATAGCGGTGATTTATGATCAACTTCCTGTTCACCAGGATACCCATGTCCTTCTCCACAGAGCTGCTTTCCGGCAGGCCAGCCCCCAGCCTGTACTGATATGTTCCTACTGGGGCAGTGAATCCAGTTGTTGGAGAACTGTGTCCATTTGGGAACCTTGTTTGAGAGTTGCAAGTGGAAAGTCTGAGTATTCAATTTAAGCTGGTCACATAGATCCTCTGTTTAATCTGTAGAGAGGGCAACACCTCAGGACAGACTCCTATCCATGAATCTAAAGTTTCTGAGATGAATCAGCCCCTGAAATGCCTTTCTCTCTAATGACTATAAATGGAAACTAAAAGAATTGACACCTCATTTTTAGATTACTAAATTTAGGATGGCAGAATCATAGCTTTAGAATCACAGTATTCCTTTAATTCCCTCTCAACTACATTTCCCCACTAGGAGTACATTGAGGGTATTGATGGCAAGATTAGCTTGGAAAGCAGCATCTCCGACACCAACCATAGTCCAAAATATTTACTGTTCACTTAGGTTTCAGTGCTTAGAGGCAGTGAGCTCGGGCGAACCTCTTAATTGGCAAAACAGGAGCCTGCTTCACTGCCAGAAGGTTCAGCCAAATAACCTCTGCAGCAGAGTTTTTCTCCTGTTCCCTTCATCCTCAGAGAAACATGCTTTTGCAGCTAGGAGCACAGTTAGTGTCTCCAGTCTGCTGCTGAACTGGGACAGGTTTCCACACTGCTGGCAAGTGGCTGCTGGAGCTRATATTCACCACTGATCACTGTTGATGCTGCAGGAGCGTATGGTAGTGTAGGAAAACCACACAGGGTTTGATTTAGGAAGATCATTGCCACAACTGTTGAGCATCTGGATAGCTCTTTTTTGAAGGGAATGCAACAGCTTGCTGCATGCTTTTATGTCACGTCACAAATGCTATTAATGAGTAAAGCAAAGAGAATCTGATTAAGGAGACTGGAGTGGTTGCCTTTACTTCAAAGAGTTGGACAGGGCCTTTTAAGTCCATAACTTGTCTGCAGACACAACATACACAAACAGGAAACTGGAGAGAAAAGTCTTTATTTTTTTGCTTTCTATAACACCTGTGTTAGGTTTTTATAGTTTCTCTTCATCTCCATGGTGCCTTTTTCCTGGAGTGGAACTTGGAGAGGGAGATGTCTGCAGCACTGCATCATTCTGCTTCAGGATAAACTTTGCCAGGGGCTGGGAAGGCAACACAGCAACACAGGAAACACATTTCAGCATTTTAACATGTAAATAAGAGATACCAGACTCTCCAACAAGTGTTTGGAGTGCCCTTGTTTTGGTTCTTTTTTTGCTAGCTTTTGGGAGGCCCAGCAGACCGGGAGGTGTGGGCGCTGAGTCCCACGGCAATCAGGTTTTCTGCATCAGGCAAATCCRGAGCTCCTGATTCCAGGCCTTCTCCACACCAGAAATGCTGCTTCAGTTTTGCGGAACAATTTATAAATGGGAGTAGGGACTCAGAGTATCTTGTGTCCACAGCTGCAAATAAAAAGAAAAGAGGGTTTCTATCTGTGCTTTCAGAAAGCGGTAGGCAAGTAACACAGAGTAGCARGAGAAGATGTAAGCAGCAGCATGATCTCCATTCATATCACTCACATTCACCCTTTGGGAAAAGAATTCCCAGCAGAAGAGTAGGCTCAAGATTGAAAAGAAACCTCCCCAAGGCTTTTGGAATGGCAAAAAGAAGCTGGAGAAGTTCCCCTCTCATGAACTGCTAAAACAAAACAAATAGCTGGATGGCAGAAGGACTGTGCTTTTCCATTAAACATTTCCTGTAACTTTCTTCCAAGATCCACGCTCTTACTTGTTTTGGTTTTTAATTCTCACAAATTTGATTGAAAAGAAAAAAACATTATGTCTTTTGGACATGAAAAGAGCACACTGGTGATAAGTATGATCAGTGTTAATCCCTTTTCCTGACCATGTAGCTTAAGAGAGCAAGGAGTTCATCACAAGTCCTCTTTTGTAGCTCTAACAGCTGAAAAAGACAATGCCCATTTCCACTCACCTTTCGTCACTGTGATCCTTCCTCATCAGTCCTGCAGATCTGTTACCAGAAGCATTGCAGTATTGTACTTAAGCTTAAATGAATTCAACCAAAGMTGACTGAAACAGAGGGTGATTCCGTGAGCAGATCTTGTGGCAGAAGGGAAGAGGTGGTGACATGTGATATGAGGGCTGTGACAAGTACCGGAGGTGAGTGCTGCCCCTCCAAGTGTTAGACTGGAGTCACAGTGCTGGCCGTACGGTTTCTGTCTCCACTCTTTCTTTTTTTGGAGGCCCGTATCTCATGGAAGTGATCAAAAGATGTCTGTGGAGAAGTAGGTCAAGTTCTGTTTTCAAAGCATGTCCCGCGAGCAGGATGTTGTAGGACACTTGTAAGCATTGTGGTAGATATCAGCTGCTTGCTGTTATTTGATCATTTGTCAAATTTCAGCTGATTTCTAACTGATTGTCACATTAGTTTGATTCTGTCATCTAAATTCACATTATGGATTTTTCTTTTCTTTCTTTCTTTCTTTCTTTCTTTCTTTCTTTCTTTCTTTCTTTCTTTCTTTCTTTCTTTCTTTCTTTCTTTTTCTTTTTCTTTTTCTTTTTCTTTTTCTTTTTCTTTTTCTTTTTCTTTTTCTTTTTCTTTTTCTTTTTCTTTTTCTTTTTCTTTTTCTTTTTTCAGGATTCCAGACCATCACATTATTTCCCCTGAAAGTACACAGCAAAAGACAGCATTTTTAAATGCCAAAACATGATGTGGTGCTGTTCTGGCTTTCTCTCTGACTAGCTATCTTGCTCCACTAATCACTTGAAGGGCATATTTTCGTTGTGGGAGCAGGGGCTTTCAGGCAGACCGCATGAAACAGATGGGTTGCATCTGTATTTATAAGTTAATAAAGATCAAGGCACAGAGCTGGACTACTGCAATAACCCATAATGTTTGCTAATATGCTTGTTGGCCTGTTTTTTGGCCCTTGCCAACTGATACTTTCCCAAGAAGTGCTCTAGCAGAAGTTGAGGGATGCAGAGGGTTCCCAGAGGACAGTATGGATGAGGCCAAGCTTTCTCTGAAATGAAAGAATTTAGGTGTATAGACATAAACTATCTATCTCAGGACCTGCAAATAACATCTAGCACGTTTTAGTTATTGACATAGACTTATCCTTAGGGATCTAGAGACTCAAGTCAGAGCTGGACTGGGGGTGACTGCACTACATTCCTGTAATTACACATGCTTCTCCTCCTCCCACCTTTTGTTTATTTTGTCTTTTTAGATGTGAGCTCATCAGGGGAGGTATTGACACTTACTTTATATTTGTAGAATATTTAGCCGTGTTCTCCATATAGTTTCAGTGCAAATAAAGGCAGATGAATCTGGACTCCACTGTTTGTTTAGAGCTTAGAGTGAATTTCCTTACTATAACTGTACCATAGAGGAAGGAACAAAGAGTAGCTACTTGAAAGCTGCAAAACCTTTCTCAGTTTATCCTTGGCTATTTTGCTTGCACACTTATGTCAGACCCCTAAGGCTGAAAGTATTTCTTTTCTTGTCTTGGCATGAACAGCACATGGAATATTTAAGAAGGGGAAAAAAGTCCATATGACGCAGACCAGAATGATGCARCCTTGCCATATTTTTTCTTGATCTAAAGCACTTTATTAGCTGGAGCACAGTATGTCCTGGATGTCACCATTTCAATCCCATTTTTGGACTCTGCCCACCAAACTGGCAGAAAAGCAATCATTTGCTCATGAGCTGGTGGGTATTTGCTCAAGTTCTTTGCTGTGTAACACTCTCTTAGTGGTACTTTGCTTCAGCCCCTTCTCCATGAACACCCTAAAAATCATTTGGCTCACAGTGAACAAAACTCTGCGATGGTAATGAGAAGCAGTAAGGAAACTGTTCATGTCTTGCACAGTACTGCCTTGAACTGTGCTGAAGGGGCCTAATCTGGCAAGGTCAGGACCGTGATGAAGTATAACTTTGGATGGAGAATCTGCTTGAGAGATAGTGTAACCCACTGAGTGATAAGTGCTGACAGACTGGCACCCTGATGTTTGAAGTGCTTTCCCTCGCGGCAGCAGCGTGTCTGTGATCCTGCGGTGTTATGGCCAGACTCTGTCTGTTTTGAAAGCCTATACTTTCTTGACATGGAAACTCAAAAAGATTCAAGCTGAATGTGCTTAGCAGAACCCTAAATTTTGAGCCACGGTTTAAGAAGATAAATTTCAAGGATTCTATATAGCCTCTCTAAAAGGCATTTGTAACAATAATCATAAACACATGTCAGTCCATTTACATTATTATTATTATATGTTTACTTTAGTGTTTTTCAAATACTTTACCATTAGGTTATTGTGTGTAGTGCAATAGTTCATAGAGGATAAAAAAACATTAAGTTATAATTTGGAAAGAAGGGTAAAACAATAACACTGAGGAAGTTCAGTCTTCTTCTTGCGCTTAATGAATTGGGAGCATTTTTCAATATGTCCAGGCAGACTTGCTTGCAGTTCCCCATCTTCCCTGTTTCTTACCCATGGGTGAGCTTCTGAGTGCTCTCACCATGGCCACACAGGGAGAGAAACCAAAATATGTGACTGAGATCCACAATGGGAGACTGAAGATTAAGTGAAATGTCCTGGGACCTCCAGGAGAGAACTGCTTTGCTCCGTCCCCAAAACTCAGAGACAGAAATGTTACCAGAAGCCAGGCATAGATGGTTTGGCTAACCTGGGGTCTTAAGAAATAGTAAAGATATGTTTTTCAGTTCCTTGAATCAGTTTGCTTCACTTATATTTGATATGTATATGCATATATATATTATATATATATATAGCTGTAACTTCTGTAAATAAAGTGAAAAGCTTAGAAGAAAACGTAAAAAAAAAAGAAATCTTTCCTTAAGTTGCTAAGCAAGTTTCCCATCCTGTTTGCTTTATCACTAGAATAATAATATTATATTATTATATCACATCTTTATAAGATTTCAGTAACTGGCATGACAGTTCTATCATTGGTCCTAGTTTTTGACAAGTGATCAGGACTTCTGATTTGGAACACAGAATCATATGTTCTTTGATAATAGACACCATGACTATGACCTTTAATAATATACAAGGCTAATCAGACCTCTGCTTTACTAATTGAGTGCAGAGGGTATGTCTGCAGAGATAAAAAAGGAAAATACTGTTCTTATTTTGATTAATAAAAATGAAGCACTAACATACATTTAGATATGCTAATTTTCAAACATTTGCAGCCATCCTCCCCTCAGTGGGAAGCAATGACAAATCCCTTGCAAGTGCTTTCATTATCAGGCTCCCAAAGGACAGTTGTCTGCACTTTTATTCCTTCCCACTCTCTAATGTATATGTACTGGGCTGCATTTTTTAAGCATGCAATCAGAAAGCATGTATTCCTCAGGACCTCTGGGTCATTACTACATAGGGTGGATACTGAATGAGATAAACACAAAGGAAGAAGAAATGTTGTCTTTTTATTTTTAAAAGAGCTCAGTAAGACCTAGAAGCTTTTTTTTTTTTTTTTTTTTTTTTTTCTTTTCATTTTTCTTTCTTTCTATCTGCAGCACAGATTTGCCAGGAAGAGGCAACATCACATTGTTTGCCATTACATTCCAGCTATCATTCCAGCTATAGTTCCGACATTCATAACTTTCCAGTTCTTGACTTTGTAATCTTCATCTTTAATGTATCATGGAATCCATTTTGTGTAGCGGGACTTTTTATTTTATTTCTTCTCAAGTGTGAATATGATGCTAGTACTGGCGCATGCACCCAATATAGCTAATATGTTTTTCCTTTTTTAGTAATGGCATAACAGCTTGTAACTGCTACCATCTGAGAGATTCATTCCTTTACCTCCTGCAGTAGAAGACCATGCTTAGACATGTCAGAATTTTGTAATGCTTCAGCACATGATCCACAGTGAAGTGAATTATGTATGGAGTAACTACACATAAATCTGGAACTGGAGAAATGGAAGTAACTGCTGTTTGTTATTCTTGGAAGGTTCTATTTGGGCTGGTATGGTCAAAAAGAGAAACAAGCAAGGACTTAGAGATTTTTTCAGCCTATACATACACTAAATGGGAATCAGCCGGGCTAAGCAACTCAATTATATAGATCATGTGATTCATTTTTGGTGGTTCTTGTTTTTCTTTATTGGTTTTGTATGTAGCTTTAAGAAGGCTGCAAATTTGTCAGTTGTCAAGCCTGGTACTTCTCAGGTACCTAAACTGAAAGGAGGGAAAATGACCCCAGAGATCTTAAAAACATTTTTTACAGTATTTTTTTTTCTTTCATTGAAATGGTCTGAATGAACATATCCACTAAAGAATTCAAAATTGGATTTAAGAAGATAAAGTTAGTATTTGTGTACTAATGATCACAAATTTCACCAGTATTGTATGATTGCGACCCTTTCCTAACAAATTGGTGCATCTTTGAAGTTGCACCAATTTCTGACTTCAACTTCATTGAAGCCAGTGGACACGTATCAGTATGTGTCCCTGTGTAAACCCTAGTGTTTACTCTCTGCATTATGCTGATACAGCTCAGTAGTGAATATATTTTTCTTTATTATGAATCTCAGCTCTTTAAAAAAAAAGTCAGGATTGTCAGGATATTCACTGAAAAAAAAAAAAAAGAAAAAAGCTAATTGCTGTGAAAGGAATAAAAAAAGAAATTGAGAATTAATAAACACATAATCACTGCAAACCATAAGCCTCTCCAAGGCATTGATCATCAGTATTTGAGCGAAGTAGATGAACTTTTATGTTACCATCCTTAGAAATTGCATGCTTTCTGGAAACTTAAATGCCTTTGAAGAAACTGAACACGGAAAAGATTGTTACTTCTATTGATAAATAATTTTATTTTTATCACTGTATATATTAGATCTAAGTAGAAATGTATCTTTTTAGAAAATGAAACAAAAATTAGCATCCACTGCTAGTGTGAAGTGGGAATTTTAGAAAAGAGGAATTCTTGAGTTTTATTTTTCTAAGTTAAATTCAGCTCAAAACTTGCATACTTACTTCTGTAACACATTTCTCTAGGAGAATCGATTTGCCAGATGGACTCTTCTCATAACACAAGGCAGCTATATGCCTTTCCAGAGACCCAGTTCACCTTTGAGAAAACAGAATTAGGCTGTCAGTATGCAGTAGTTTAAAATAAGCTCCATACTTCACCGATGTGGTGGGTAAGATCATGACTTAGTGCTTTACAGATCTACACAGGATTTTAAAAGGAATTCATAGGGATTCCTATGGGGCTTGACCTCATTGACAGTGTTATTGACATAACTCATTTTCTTCACTGTTAAATAATTGAAATCCGTTGCTACATTATTAAGTAGCCTCAATGAGCTGCAGATTCTTTCAACTTTTTTTTTTTTTTTTTAATTAAAGAATCACATTTTTCCTTTTGGGTGGATTTTGTGAGAACAGTTTTGATCTTTATAGAAATTATAAAAAACTATTTGGTATATCATGTAGGATTAAGTGATGTTTTAAAGTGAAGATTACCGATTTTTTGACAAAAATTGAAATAGAATATAGAAGTAATTTTGTTTTTCTTTAAGAAGATTTTGTGGTTGTTGACACAGTTGTGACAAGGTTTACCAGAACTGAGTTAATGAAATCTTCAATGAAGAAAACGTGATTTGTTGTGCACTGTGACTCTTAATTTGTACAGCTGATGACAGAGTTCTCATGTCTGTATATTCTACTGAGTGCTTCTGCAAGATTACTAACCATATTATGAACATTATTTTGCATTAGGCTTTGTGCTTCTACAATTAATCTTTACTTTGCTGATTTCTTCCTATTTTTTTTAATCTGCTTACACCATAAGAGAATCTTGGCCCTGCAGAACAAAAAATACGCTTCAGATTATATTGGCTTAGTGTATTGAATATGTGCTTAGAGATATGTCGCAGAATCTATCTTGTTTCACAGTGATAGTTTATAATAAAACTTCTAGTTCCCTGAAGGGCCCTTGCTTTGGCTTTCTAGGAGTGAAAAATGCAACATGATAGATCTGTCTTTGTTTCTTTTCACCTCAGATGAATGGAACAAATGTTCCAGATTTGCCTAAATTATGGTCAACATGGAATCTTTAGAAATTAAACAAGGAAAAAGTTGTTTGTTTATTTAGAGGAATTCTGTCAGTATTTGGAAGAAACTCAAATGCAAGAACAAATGGTTATTTAATTATTTTAAGGCTCTAGTATTGTATTTATTGGCTTATTGTTTGTTCTAAATTGAGCTGTTGTCATGACGTTAGTCTTCTTAATACAACACACAAATATGAAGTTAATATCCTGAGAATTTTTTAAAACGATGTTGCCTTTTCCGATGTTGTCTCTCCGAACAGGCTGTTTTGTAAGAATTGTGTTAGATAATCTTTTGTCTGGGTATTTATTGTTCCTATGATCAGTTCACACAGGGTAATCAACTCAGCCCTTTTCCACTTTCAGCTGTATTAAACCTATATTACCACGTCTGAAGCATTCTTCCCTCTTTGCTACGTTCTTCAGATTCTTTTCACAAACATGTTCTGCAGCTACCCAGTTGTGGCACTGTGTAAATGCAATGGAGTTGTCAGACCCATATGGCAAGATTTCCAGTTTGGTTGGGGTTCAATAGCCCACTAATAACCAATTCAACCTTGTTGCTGCTGACAGCAAGCTACTAACTGGAGGGCAGCATTGCATTTTTATCTCCCTCAGAACCATCAGATTTTATTGGTAGTGCCCTGGTAAGCCCAGGTAGTGAAATCAAAGCATGAGGACTTACAGGCAGTCTATCCTCTGTAATCACAGGTTGGAGATGACTAAGCCAGAATATACGCTTAGGATCTGGGCTAGTCTGTCATATGGGACCGGAGGAAAGAGGTTGCATCCATCTTTAGAACTTGTTATTTCCTTCAGCTTGGATATTGAACTGGGCCAAATACAACTGAATGTGTCCTCTAGTTCCTTGCTTGCACCCAGTGTCTTTTAACAGATTAGAATAGGTTTCTGACAATGACCAAGCTCCTTTTAGTTGTTTGTGTGTCTGTCTCTGGATGTACCAGGGAGTCACAACTATCTGCCTTGTACCAATAGACTTCTAAATTAAACGTTGTTCTAAAAGTAGATGCTTAAAATTAGCCCAGATGACCTGAGTCTACTGTGATTGATTCAGATCATAGCCCCCTTGAACATGACAATCTAGCAATCAACAGGTATGCTTGCTTCTGTTCAACTTCTGCTATTCATATAGTGATTCTTCTTTCTTGTTTCCTTTTTTTTTTTTTTTTCCTTTAGATATGCCTCTACTTTTGAAGGCAAGACTAATGAAAGGCAGGCCATTCCACCTACACTTCTATTGTCAAGGGGGCCTGGCTATCAGCTTGCTCTATCCTGCTTGACTCGAATTGAATACTAAGGGAGTGATGGTGGCCAACCAGGGGCATGCTTGTAGGATCGGACGCTGGCCCCTGATTTGGTTAGGGGGGCCAATTAGCTCAGAAGACTTTGCTCCTTGCTTTCTCATATAGACTCTCATATCCCTGCACTATTTCCCAGCCCAGTTTTGGAGATCTCTCGCTGTGTCTCTTGCTCCCAGAGTTAAGCAATTGCTGTTGTGCTCTGTGTTGAACTTTGCACGACCGTTTGGAGGGATTTCTCAACCAAGGCATCCTGCTGTACCGCACCAGAGCCTGAGACCAATTAGTCTGAGAGCACAATCCAAGACACATGTATTTGGTTCAGCTAATGCTGTTTGTTTGTTGTGTGATGATGTTTTTCTAAGTTTGCACTTCACTCGTGACATGACTGACACTTCTATAAGGGTTGGTGATGTGGCTCTAAGATTGTTATTATTATTTTAGTGTTTATTTTCCTGATTTTTTCAATATACATCAGCTATAGCAGTGCACATTAGATGACTTTTGTATGAATAGAATTGCAGGGATATCCAGAGACTTATAAATTAAATTAAACAAATATGGCCACTAGGTTTTCAAAACAATATGGCATTACCATGACAAAATAAATCGTTTTGACTTTCTTAGTCCTTAGTGGAAAAGGATGGAATAGGTCTCATTTTTCCATGTAATGCTATATTTCTACATTGTGACTATCATTGTTGGATTACTCATAGGATTTAAATATGCATATTTCAAAATAAAATACTGAAATATGAATATTTAAACAGTTCTGATCAACTTCACAATGTACATTATTAGTTCATCCACAAAAGGCATTTTCATATTTGCTTTGATCTCCTTTGATCTCAGGCAGATAACAACTAGCTTTCAGTAGTCTCTCTTTATAATGTTTCTGTTTCAGTGTTCCCATGCCTAGAACTAAATCGCTTTCATTGAAGATACTCAGTGGCCCAAATGACAGTACTTGAATTCTGGATTTGCTGGATCTCTCATCCTGGCTTTTCTTTTGGCCTGTTTTCAGATTAATATTGTAAAAGTAGATAAGTTAAAAAAAAAAAAAAAAAAAAAGTAGAAAGAACATATATTTCAGCATTCATTACCCAATAAAATTGCTATGCAGCATCAAAAGAATAAATCTCTGTGTTTAGCAGTGGCCTAGGAAGAATACCTTTCTAAAAGCCTTGCCTTGCAGAGATTTATGTTCCTGTGGGAATGTAAGTGATACCAAGGGCAGCAGCTTCTGAATGCAGCTGCAGTTATCATTAAAAGTGATAAGTATTTGAAGGAATTTTGATATTTCAGCTATGCTTAGATATCAAAGGTCTCTTGTGTGAAATACAAAATTATGCCAAATAAAATATAGCTGAGCCATGATTGATACTTAGTGCTTTTTAGAAAAAAAAATCTGCAAATTGCATGCTGGTTTAATATTTAGGAAATAAATTATAGAAGGTATAAGCTGATATTCAGTTTCTGTAAATTGTTATTTTTCCTCATAGACAAGATATTTGTATATACATACTGTGCGTACCTACATCTGAGCATATATTTCTTTTCTGTGACTCTTGCCCCGTTTGAGTCCATCTTTCCTTAGTCTGTTATAACAACCTTACAGGGTGCTGTAAAGCTGCTTTTGAACTGGTAACTGTAAATGTGCAGACACACTGAAATACAGAAAATAGGTAAGTTCTGTGATTCTGGAATTGGCCTATCAGAAAGCAATATGGTGTAGATCCTATCAATATTTAACATCTCTTTCCTAAAAAAAAAAAAAAAAAAAAAAAAAAAAAAAAAAAAAAAAAAAAAAAAGAGAGAGAGAAAACAAGAAAGAAAAAAAAAGAAAGGAAAAAAAAGGATTTTTGTATAGAATCTTTAAGTGTACAAAATTGCCGAGTAGGCTGATTTATTGCTGTATGTTTTCACTGATATGAGAAGTTAAAGGACATTCACATACTGAAGAAGCTGCTCAACAGCCTATGTAGGATCAACCAAAACAGTGAAAGCTGCATCCTGTGCACATGGTGAAATATTAAAATGCAGTTGAAATTGCTGTAGCATGATACCGAGAGGTTTGATGTTTGTTGAATAGTTGAACTCCCTATTCATTTATTAGTTTTTTTTTTTTTTTTTTAATAACTGAAGCCATAATTTGCCAAATACCAATCTCAAAAGCTTGCCCTGCACTTAGGGAAGAGGCAGTGGTGTAGGAATGGAGGCAGAATGAGAAGCTTCTCTTCTTCGGCCCTTGTAGTTCTCCTAAAACAACAGTTCTCCTAAAACAACAGCCATCCAAAGCCATCAGTGTCTTCTATTAATCCAAGCTTACACACAACTAAATGCCCCATAATCCTGCTCCCCACAACTAAGCAAATTTTTGCCAAATCTTTTTTTTTTCTTTTTTTTTCAGAAAATCCAATTTATTGGTCAGGAAAACTGCTTTCTTTTCATATTCACTGCTGAAAAGGTGTTCAGTGCTAACTGCAGCAGTCCTTCTGCCTCTCTGCCATCTGCAAAGCAGTATAACAGCAGTGCCAGATGCTGAATCTCATTTGATAAATTCTGATCTTAATTTATTCTGAAATGCTACTGTACCTACTTCATCATGTAGTCAAAGAAGAAATACCTCACTTCCAACGAATTTTATTTGCCAATTCCTGTTTCCCTGTGCAGATGCGCTGTCTTGACTGGCTGTCTTTGGTAGAAGTTTTTTCACAATTGAAAATTAAAATAATTAAAAAGGTGGGGGTGAGATACCATTTTTCTTCCTGTCTTCACAAATAGCTTTACAAAATTTATCTGTTTACCTGTTTGTAAATTGTTGCTATTGTTGCTGTTGTTGTATAATTGTTGCTATACCTAAGTTTAATGATTTTTTAAGTATTATTCAACTCAATGGACTTATGAATGAATGTGCCTTCTGACTATTATCCACCTGAGAAACAGTGCAACTTGTGTTGTGCTGTTGTTATTAAAACCTCTTCTCTTCTCTTCTCTTCTCTTCTCTTCTCTTCTNTTCTCTTCTCTTCTCTTCTCTTCTCTTCTCTTCTCTTCTCTTCTCTTCTCTTCTCTTCTCTTCTCTTCTCTTCTCTTCTCTTCTCTTCTCTTCTCAAGTCAGAATGGATTCAGGCACTGGAGAAGCTTTGGATGTAGGTTTCAGTTTTTACCAGTCTCTAATCATTTGTGGCTCAAGATTTAGGCACTCTGAAATTGAATGTGCTTTTATTTTTTAAATCATTTAATGTTTAGGAATCAGAAAATCATATTGTAATGGATAAAATGTAGAAATTCTGTATATGGGCACATAAAAAGTATGTAAGTACACACACACACATATATATGCATACATGTATACACATGTATACATACAATTAAGCATTATAATCACTTAACAAGGAATCAAACATCAACAGAAGTACTACAAAGTTTTGTAGCTTGCTGGATTGCAAGTTAAATATCAGTGTACCACAGGGACTCCTCATTAAATGAAGCACTATACTTTCGTGCTGAGAAGTATCATCTGTCCTTTCATTATTCTCTGTTTTAACAAGAACGTTACTCTTTATAAGAGTAATTTATGTGTTTTACTGTATGTATGTTTTGGATAACTTTCAATTGCTCAGACAGACTATAGACAAACACATGCATATGTGTGAATACAACATTTTCCCTACTCTAATTAGGTATTTTTGGCACTTCGCAATAGCAGGATTGAAGCCAAATTGTAGCTACCTTTGGAAAAATCTTAAAAATAGCTGTATTTGAAAAAGGAGGTGCAACTTTTCTGTTTTACTTAATGAGATTTTTTTTCTAAGTGTAATTTTTTCCATCACCTTTTTAATGTTAATTTTTGATGAAAAAAGTCATAGCAATTTTCAAAATATGATTTTTTTCAAAGCATTCTGAAACACTCATCCAGACAATAGCAGAGTTTTAATTATGTTGTTGTGATCCTATATAAATAAATATCTAGCTTGAAACTTGACATTTTCATAGGCATAATCTAAGTTACTAAATAACATTTAAGTATAAATAAGTATATGTAACTAATTTAGTCCTCTTAAATAGTTATAGCTTTGACAGTGATTTAAAAATTTTTCTTGTGTAGTATGAAAAGAGAAGTATTTTTCAATTGGAATTATTGTAGCATTTCCATGATAGTAGCACATTTGTATATTTAATATTCTGCATGATTCGCTATGTGAGATATTGCTAAAGAAAGCTATATTCTGACAGGCTTTAAATTAATGTCAGTGCAGTATAACATATAAGCAAGAAGTATATAAAGTATAATTGTTCTTTAGTATTTTTGTTTGTCTAACAGACCACTATAACAAAACAAACTCAACTTAGGAATCCCTTTCATGAGCTGTAAATTTTAAGTTTTGACCTACTGACTTGATGAGAGTAAAAAATTCTCCAGTGGGAGTGAGATCTTCATTATGTCTTAACAGAAAGTCTAAAAGTCAAGGAAACACATGGCTGGAATAAACAAGTAGCTCATCCAGCCTGCCATTCTGGCACCAAGGGCGTCAAGACCAGATGTTTCAATGGAAAACATAAATCTTGGCAATTTTACTGCTCTAAACTGCAAGATATTCCTTCTTTCAACACTCACACCTTGAAACATGAAGATTTACAGAAGTTTTAACATGTAGCATAAACGTTTAAATATACTTCCTAGATTACTTATCCTAATAATTTTAAAAACAAAACATACTTGAGGGATGCAATCAGTGTTTGGAAAAGTCAAACCCTTGCCCTCTCTCCTCTTTTTATCCTCTTTTTATTTCTTTTATAATGAGAATTGAAGTTCTGGATGTGGGGAAAGTTGGCCATTTCGGTACAATAAAGCTGAATTTTATGCCAATGTTAGAGAGGCAAAGGACCTTGTTAGATAGGTAGATGGCCTAGCCACAGAACTGCTGGTCCTGGGATACTTTGCTTGTCCCAGCTTCTAGTGGTGTTCATCTAGAATGATGTGTGAAACCTTTCTTGCTCTTGTTGAGATGCTGTTGGCTGTGAAATCTTGAAAGCTTCTCTTTCACTAATTCAAAAAAGTGATTTTCACACCCTCATGTGTTTGCCAACCTTGACGAAAACTTCTGTGGCTGAGCGTGTAAAGCTGGTTGTGGAGTCAGACCAAAGAATCAACTCTCAAATACTATGTGCTGTCCTGGCCATTCATAGTAGCAAGACACCTACTGGAGCTGAGTACCACATTCTTAATTTTCTCTGACCTTCCAGCCAATCTCTGAATCCGTTATAATAGAAAAATAATGGTATAATATGCATAAAGCCTGGAATGAAAAAATCGTTGGAGAGTCTCAAGTAAATCATTATATTTCTATTTTTATAGTACAGTGAAATCTACTTTTTGGCTAAAAAAAACAACTACCTTCCTTTTTAGAAGAAACATCATATATGTGTGCTCCATTTTTACTCTTTCTTACCCACACTGCTGAAAATAGAGAGCTTGACAAGATAAACTTTTGGCATTAATATATTCATGCCAAAATATATATACACAGATATATATTCAAATATATATACACAAATATATTCAGTTTCCTTCTTACTTCTTACAGTTATTCGAGGGTTTCTTCTGTGGAACAGAAAATGAATGTAGGAAGTGAAGGAAAACCAATACTGTTTAAATGAAGAAAATAGTTGCACTATAGTATGCGAATATTATTAACAAACAGAACAATCAACTGTAGCAACTCTGTGTTCCAAAAATACACATCCTTTTTCAAAGAGGAGATCATTATTTGAAACAATTAAAAGAGAAATGGTCAATTCTCTAGTTCATGAGTCAATTCAGTGACTCATAAAATTGAAATTTTTTATTATGCACATAAGGCATTTGTTTTAATCTTGTTTTCACCATTTGTCTTATCCATTGTTGGGATTGGCCTTGCATGTTGGATTCTTATCTTTTTATTACTTTGTATTTTTTAATGTTTATACAAGCACTTCTGAAAAACAAGAATGTTACTGAGGTGCCTCAGAAGGGATAGAAGTGCCAAGGTTTCAGTGAGTTTTTTGAATGGGGTTATTCTGCAAGTCCTAACTGTCAGAGATGGGTTATAACTTCTCAATGTCACTGGAAACAGCCAACTTCCTTATCATCCATAAAATTTAACTTAGCCTGTGACAGAATCATTGTGGAAATGTAGAAAAAGAAAATGTATGTGGGTGTTGTTATTGTTGTTAGTAATATAATGAGCATTAATGATGATGGTGAAAATCATGTCTGTACTTACTCCCCCAATATCTCTGCTTGATATGAAGAACAAAATTCTGCTTCCGTGGTTTTCTTTGTTCATGTTAACATTTTGGCACTTTATCTGCCACAGATTTCTAGCACCCATCTGAAATAGCTGGCTGTTACAGTGATTATAATCTACCAGTTTAAACATACTCTGGAACCTGTCATGAAAAATGCTGAGGGAATAGTTTCCATAGATTCTATCTGAAAGAACAACCTTTTCCCAGTTATTAATGACAAGACCATAGGAATTTAGCAATATTGTTCTTGGTAAAAAAATGTTCGTCATCTTTCTACTTCCTGGGTTAGACCTTTCAGTCTTTTTTATCATTAATGGCCCTCCTGTGATCATAGGTCTCAATCACTAGCAAATATCCAGAAAAATAAGATGCAGCATTTGCATGTATGTGCCCTTTATTTTTTTCCACATTGAGGAGACATAAGGCTATTTTGTACTGCTCTAGAAGGGGATGTGTGAGGTCTTTCTTTGTACCAAGGAAAAGCAGATGATCAAGACTAGTCACCGTGGATTCATCAAGGGGAGGTCATATTTGACAAACCTGATAGTCTTCTACAATGAGATGACTGGATGGATGGAGAATGGTAGAGCCATGGATGTTGTCTACGTTGACTTCCGCAATACTTTTGACACAGTCTCCCATAACATCCTCATGGGAAGCTCAGGAAATGTGGACTGGATGGGTGGACAGTGAGGTGGATCGAGAACTAGCTGGAAGGCAGAGTTCAGAGGGTGGTGATAAATGGGGCTGAGTCTTGTTGGAGATCTGTGGCCAGTGGTGTCAGCAGGAGTCAGTACTGGGCCCAGTGCTGTTCAAATTGTTCATCAGTGACTTGGACAAGGGGACCGAGTACACCTTGAACAAGTTTGCAGACAATACCAAACTCGGTGGAGTGGTCTACACCCCAGAGGGCTGCGCTGCCATTCAGAGGGACCTGGAAAGGCTGAAGAGTTGGGCAGAGAGGAACCTCATGAGGTTCTACAAGAACAAGTGCAGGGTCCTCTACCTGGGGAGGAATAATCTCGGTGCAGAGTGACTTGCTGGAGGGCAGCTCCACAGAGAGGGATGTGGGAGTGCTGGTTGACAACAAGTTAACCATGAGTCAGCAATGTGCCCTCCTGGCCAAGAAGGCCAATGGGCTCCTGGTCTGCATCAGGAGGAGTGTCACCAGTAGGTCAAGGGAGGAGATCCTGCCATTCTTAGCTCTGGTGAGGATGCACCTGGAGTCTTGTGTGCAGTTCTGCAGTTCTCCCCAGTATAAGAGGGATGTGGAGCTTCTAGAGAGAGTCCAGTGGAGAGTGACAAAGATGATTAAGGGACTGGATCATCTCTCGTATGAGGAAAGACTAAGTGAGCTCGGCCTGTTTAGCTTGTAGAAGAGAAGGCTGAGAGGAGATTTAATCAATATGTCTAAGTACTTGAGGAGAGAATGCAGGGAGGATGGGGCCAAACTCTTCTCAGTGGTGGCCAATGACAGGAAAAGGAGTATAGGGTACAAATTGAAGTGCAGGAAGTTCCATTTCCATGTGAGGAAGACCTTCACTGTGAGGGTGACAGAGCCCAGGATCAGGCTGCCCAGAGAGGTTGTGGAGTCTTCTTCTCTGGAGATCTTCCAAACCTGCCTGGGTGTGACCCTGTACATTATGGTTTAGGTATCTCTTCATGAGCAGGGCAGGTTGGAATAGATGATTAAAAGATGATCTAGCCCTTCCRACCTCAACCATTCTGTGATTCTGTGGTCCTGTTTTGCACATTACACAGGACAAATTTTCAATTAGTTCTTTCTGAGTTGCTAGAAGAGCACAAAGCAGCTGTACTGGCATTAAGCGTCTGAACAACAGACCTCTTGCAGAATGGAGAGCAGTCAGTACAATAGGGGAAGTGCTTGATAGCTTGTCAATATATGACCCTAAGGTCTGTTAGACTTCCATTCCCATAGTCATATTCTCATCCCATTAATATATATTGCTGAAYTTCATTTGACATCAGCCAGTCCTGGATCTAAGTGCAAGTATATTATTCCCTGTGCCATCAATGCAAGTCACATACTTCAGCTGAGCAGACAAGGGAAACAAGGTTGTCCAATAGTTATCTCTCTTTGGCTTTGCAAAGTTGTAGGAAGATGGTCTATTGTTTTATTCCTCTGCAACTGCGTTCCATGCTCCAGTATCTTCAATATATTTGTTGTGTTTTTTCTTTATTTCAGTCTTACGGTTGTGATCATTTAAAACTGATATACTGCATCAAATAGACATCTTTAATGGATAGAAAAAGAATATTATGTTAAAGTTTATGGCATCAATAATTATTAATTAATATAATCTGTTTCCATTTCTTACTCACTTCCAGTCTGCTTAGCAGGGCTACTGAGTGTTTTTAGCATCAGCTTTTCTAGCTTTGAAATTGGAATAATGCATCTCCCTAGCAAAGATTCAACAATGTATGTGCTAGTTAGTTATACGATTGGATTTAAATGGGTGAAAAGTATATTCATTCTAAATACTATATCTTTTCAGAATTTTATTCTTTTCCACCTATAGGGATTTCACCATTTTGCATTGCAGATACAAAAAGGATCAAGAATTAATTATACTTTCCTCTGTATTTTAGAAGTATTTGCCATTCAGTTTTCTAAAGGATCCTTTCAAACAGGGACAATATCTAATTTTACTTTTTTTTTTTTTTTTTTTTGTTAATGAAAAAAAATTGCCTTTCAGGAAGTCATTCCCTGTAAGGTTTTTGTGTAACAAATACTCATTTAGCTGGTAATATTTTCAAGCTCCAGCTGCAGCCATCACTCTCTAAACCTGTCATTGAAGGATTTTGTTTTAAACTTTGCCTAGCTTTGTTTTCAGATGTTTCTGAATTCCTCCCTGTGTTGAGCCACAGCTGTGAAAAGAGAAATCTACCTTTTTTAATTCAAAGGGTCAGTGGTTTAAAAGCACTAAACCCCAGTAGGGAATAGCTTATAGAAGACAGTTAATCATGAGGATCCCAAGGCATTTTATAAACTTACTGAGGGCCCATCTGACTTGAAGAGTGCTAGGTAGCTTCAGGCTCCAATTTCTTTGAGGGGTGCCTGTTTTTCCAGGGAATGGGGTCCTCTTTAGAACCAGCACCTGTGGTGGATGTTTTACACCTGCTTAGCTGTGGCCATGGAAACAAAACTTAGGTTTAGTTAACTGGTTAAGTCACTGCGGAGGCCAAATCCTTTCTAATGGCTTCTCTCCCCTTTCGCTTCAGAAGCATTTAGTGTGCTAATTACAGTGGATTCCATATCTTGATCCTGCTGGGAGATGGTGGGAGAGTTGCCCCTGGATTTTAGCACAGAGCTCATGTTTTCTTTTCTGGGTAAGCAAAACTTCCTGGTGACCAGTGTACCCAGTGATATTTCCCACACTGCCATGGCATCTTCCTCTTCTAGCTTCAATTAGGAAATTCTAGCAGAAATCACCTTCTTGTCTTGTGAATGTGGACAAAAAGTTTATCTCAAATACAATGTAAATAATTTAAGCACTTGATTCTGCAACCTAGTTCCCATGGCAGAGGCAAACTAGGACTGTGTGGGTGAACAATATGTAGCAGCCTTGAGATATATTATGTAGCTAAAGCTATTTACATAGCCATCCTATATATATTTCACCCATCATGACAACATTGCTATTTTTCATACAAGGATTTATTAGCTGCTTGTGAATCAGCTCTTAAATACCTGCAACTTTTGGCAAGTCTTATACAAGTAAGGTGTTTCTGATTTCAGTTTTATTTCAGCTGTAGAGGAGCTGATTTGTGAGCTGACAAACAGGCTTTGTCCCCCATCCTAAGGATCTCTCGAAAGGTAAGGATGACTGGAGATTAATAGCAGCCATTTGATGGATATTAGAGCCAAATGGAAAGATTAGTGTAAAAGTTTTAGATGCTACTGAAGACCTTCAATGTATGATCTAGTTTAGTTATTCCTCAGAACTGGTAGAAATAATTGAGTTGGAGGGGACATCTGGAGATCTCTGGTTCCACTTAAACCTTGTCCAGTCAACTTTTGAGTTTCTCCAAAAATGGAGATGCTACAGCCTCTCTGCAGCCCTTTAAGTGTCTGACCACCTGCATAGGAAATAAAACCTCAGAATTTCTTCGTGGTCAAGTCTGACTCATCATTTTTAAGGGGTGTCT
Source organism: Nothoprocta perdicaria (assembly GCF_003342845.1). NCBI lineage: Eukaryota > Metazoa > Chordata > Aves > Tinamiformes > Tinamidae > Nothoprocta > Nothoprocta perdicaria. The sequence goes on along the minus strand of NW_020456143.1, from coordinate 2,628,728 downwards.
ACTGGGGCAAAGAAAATTAGAGGTAGTGTTTTATACTCTTTTTCATATCAGTATAGCTGTTATTTCAATCTTCTAGAAAGTATTAAGTTTGAGATTTTGCTCTTCTTTATCATGGGGTTTGAGACTTTTCATATCTCACAAAAATGTCCTCTTCAACCAGCACCAGAGATTTCAGGRTTGCTTCTTCTTTGTCAGCACTCTTTTTAAAGCAGAGCTACTGCACATAAATGCAAGTCATAGGATTGGAAAAAGGGAAAGAAAGCTTTTGAAAAAAGAGAGAAATGAGATTCTGGAGTATCTTCCCCAGAACTGGAAATATATTATGTCAGATGATCACTAAGTAAACTATTAAAGTGAATCAGGGACAGCTAGGCAGCTTATGAAAACTTTTTTTTTTCCTTTGTTTTTTACTCTTCCCATTTTCACTATATTTCTGACCTAGCCAGAGTCACCTGGAGTAAAGGTTGTAAATGATGTTTTTAGAGAACCTTGTGCTTAAGACATTCCTGTCTCCTATAGGATAGGAGGTGGGAGTGTCACCTTTTAAGAGCAAGGCCTGGCTAGATCCCCTACTACAAGCCACYAGGATAATGCAAAAAGAAAAAAAAATGAATGGACTCTACTGCTGATGTGGTGACAAAGATAGCTGTAGGCTTGTTCAGGATTAGCCCAGGAGGGTGTCCACTCAAGTGTGTGCTACTGTCCGCTTTAGATAGGAGATAAGTGTCTGTCCTCACAGGGCAGACACTATAGGTAACTAAGCTTTTTTCAAAGGAGACTTTTCAGCTTGTCAAAGAGACCATTGCTGAGTGAGAAAAATTGGAAAGTCACTGAACTGGATCTTTGCATGGGGCTGCAGACGCTGCAGTCCACATTTAGGGATGCTTTAAAATCATGAATTATTGTGGCATGGTTTTCATTCAAACCTGTGACTATGAGAAAGGATCTATAGCCCACACCTCCTCAGTAACTAGCTGGTTAACAGTCTAAAAAGCCTTACTGTGTTTCATTTAAGTATTGATTCATCTGTGCATTCTGTGTCCTCACTTTGTCCTCACGAGACAAAGGAAAGTTATTGTGGTTTGAAACCAGAGTGGAAATAGTTCTGTGCTGAATGGAGGTGGTGATGCCTGAATTCTTGTTTACTTTTCAGTATGGCTGTTTTAGATTCCAGGAACTTTCATGCTATCACCCTTCACAGAGCAGCTTAAAAATAGACTAGCAAAACAACTTTATTGCACTAAAGAGAAATTGATTTCTGCTGCAACACATACGGAAAGTTCTCTTTAAGAGTCTAATAGTAGAACGTTTTGACCCTTGGAAATGTAAAAATAGAGAACAGTTAATGCAGCTTTGTTAAAACTTTGATAACCTGCCATCCAAACTCATCCTGGTTGTACATTACGCTTTAAGCAGACTCTATGAGTTTATTGAGGAYGAAACAATGATCACTTCTGCAGTTTGCATGAGATCTTAAACCAAGAGTAAGACACTGGAAGAAGTGGTATGTGAGTCAGCCGTCCTGYCACAGGCAGCGCGAGTCCCTGGTGAGAAGGGTGGCTTGATGACTAAGAAGCTGACTGGATGTTGAGGGGATGTGGGTACCGAACCTAACTGCTGGTGTGACCTTTCTGAAGTGATGTCAACTCCTACCATAGCATTAAAAAAAAATCAATATCCTCCAATTGATGAGGAAAAAGGCATTAGGGCTTTTAAGCCCATTCAGGTGCTGTGGTGTACTCTGGGGAACCCCGTCAGCAGGAATATGTTCACATTAAGTTGGGATGCAATGRGTTGTGTAAGCTTACAAATGGGAGATCTTTTAGGGGCTGTGCTGACTCCCTCTCCCACATCCTCCAAACAAAACCTTAACCAAATACTATAAAATATTACATAAAAAAGGAAGAAATCAAACGCACTCAGCCTTTCAATATATAGCAACTAGGTTAACTCACAAATAAGACTCCCTCCACTGCAGTGTACTCTTCAAGAAATCTCTTCAGATATCATTTTACAAATTGGCTGTACAAAAAGTCAATCCAAAATTTAGCTGGACAAACTGATATAAAAMGTTCCTTCGAAAGAGTTCAAATATATGATCATGAATTATTAAACCAAAGTCTGTTGGAAATGTAAATTAAGATCCTTCCAGCATGTTTCTTCCTATAYTGAAGTTTATGTATTAAAGCCTTGCAAATTTTTTTATGCAGAGTTCACTGACAGTGTATCAAATAATGAGGCCATACCATACATTGATGAAAGGAATTATGTGAAAACATGCGGTTTGGTATACAGCAAACATTTTTGATCAAAGACCAGATGTCATATGAAATAAACATTTCTGTAACCATGACTGTATTAGCTTGAATATAGGCCCAGGAATAAACAGAATGCCTTTGAAAATTAGCARATCAGGGATTTACACTGCTGCTGCTGAATTAGATAATACTGCCAGATAATGAAGCATCTTATCAGGATTAGTGCATTAGAAATAATCTTAAAATGGTTGATTGCATAGGTTGATTTGCATAGGATGCAAACTGAAACATGCAGTGGCCAGTCYTGGAGTATTTGTAGACATATCTGACATATAATGGACATATAATGAACATATAACTGAAATGTTGAGTATGCTGTGGTATGGTATCCTAATTAGTGGAGCTAAATAACAATTAGTTTTGACTTAGGTATGAACTTGAAGCAATTGCTTGAAGCAAGGACAGAAGAGCCCTACCTATTTGTATATGGACATAGCCATATAGACATACCTACAGACTATTAACTTTCAGATTATGGACTATTATTTACCTTATTGTTGTACAATAAGTAAGCAGTCTAGAATAATGTCAGTGTAAACACAGAGTTAATGTGAAAAAAAATCCACATACGTATGTTTGCGGTGTTGTTCAGACTCAGATATGTTTTTTACTTCCCGTTTTACTCTGCTAACATCAATCTTGCAGACTACTTATTTTTAACTTCCTACTAATATAAAATTTACTTCTTTCATCATCAGAAGATGACTTGTTTTATGCCCTAAAGTCCTCTCCTAGCTCCAGGCTTTTGGTGGTGGCAGAGGTAGAAAACCTTCTGTCTTGCTTGGCTGTTCAGGTGATCCATCATCAGTGTAACCAGTGCCTTGCTGTCAAGCTGGGTTTTTCACAAGCACACAAAATATAGGACAGGATTCGTCTTCTGCAAGCAGCTCATCTGTAAAATATCCCTTTTCTACTAGTTACTGGTGATCCCAGAAAGAGCAGCGAGCCYAGACCTCTGATAGTAAAACTGTCACTGCTGGAGGACTCCTGTTCCACCCTTGCAGATGTTGGAAAGCATCTTATGAAAGGAGGCTCAGAATACATTTTTTCCATAGCAAAACACTGGYTAGGATTCCTGGAGGTGAAAAAGAGGGCTGTAATCCTTCCTTTGAGTTGGCTGTTGTAGATATATGTTTCTTCYAGCAAAATAATGGTAGTTGCAGGGTCAGTGGTTTAGCTGGCTTGACATTGCTGCCTGGGGTTAATTCAGGTTTTAGTAGGACAAATGTGATCTGTTAATGCTTAAGCAGGTCATCCCAAAACGAGCATTTATTTTTCCTGACTGCCACCATGACACTTTTGTGGCTTTTTGTTCTCTTCTCGATAACAGGCCAAGCTCCTGCCTGCTTCATCTCTCTGTCTGCTTTTTCAGAGCTGAGGCAAGCAACTCCAAGGGCTGTAGGTGGTGACTGATATTTTAGAGGAAAATTCTCTGCTCTGTTGGGAAACCTTTAAGCGTCACAGCACTCGGCAGGAAGTGGCTTTCATCTCATCTACCTTTTCATTAAGGCCTTTAGGAATTTTGTTCCTACTGTCTTTTCTTTTGGGTAAAAAAAGAGTTGCAAGCCCCAACTTAGAAACACTTTTCATAGCTTGAGTTTTATAGTTGCTGGGTCGTTCCATACCAAAAATAATGTCATGCTGAGGTTTGGCTCAGTTTGATTCTTACGTGTGTTCCTAAACTGTGGTGTACACTACTTTCCTCTTTTATTCACATTTTTCATTTGTTTTTTAAATCAGAAATGTAGTAAGTTTTCATGTGGCTCTAAAAAGGGAAGTGATAGGGAGCATTTATTAAAAATGCAGTAGCAGAAGTCGCAGTTCTTTAAACACATGCAAAAAAAAAAGAAAAAAATATATGAAATGCTGATGCATCTAACATTAAAGCGAAAGGCATGTAGATATTTATGTTTGGATGACATCAGTTGCACATCTGGCTAATTCACACTGTTCATTCATCTGCCTATCTACTCTTTCCAAAAGTGCAGTTTTTTTTTATGCTCAGTCATTAATGAGTTATATGTCCYGAAGGCATAGTGTATAGATAAAGCTTCCCAGAAGCACTGTTTTTAATGATATATAATGATACATGTGTGTACATGCAGGGCTGTCTATATATCACATTCTGAAAGTATTACTTATATTTCTAGGTGAAATCTATGAATGAAATCCTGACCGCATTGACATTAAAGACCTGGGCCAGGGGAAGGAAAAAGAAAAAAGGTTCCTTTTAAGGATCTATTGCTCATTTCCTATTCCTATTCCTATCATATTAAATATATATTAAAGTTTATGTGCACACAGCAATACTATACAGACTTACCTATAGCGGAAATYTCTTTTTACCTGTTTTATCTCTTAACAGGCTATGTGTTGTTTTTAAGTGCTTCACATTAGATTCAGCTTCACTGAATCCTATATTTAGGAAGTCACAGAAAATTGTAAAAGACAAATGAAAAAGATCATACTTTACTGCTTSCTTTCTCTTGTTTCACTTCCTTTGTATCCATTTTTGAATTCAGTTTATCTTTGTCCTAATGTACTGAAAATACCATCTAATCCTCAAAAATATTTTCTACCCATTGGAAAACTTTATTTATCAGCTGATACTCTCTAATGAAAATAAGATTGTTGGTAACTCTTTGCTCCCTCAGTTCTCCTACTTTTTCTCCCCACCCCTTCATTTTTCTTTGCTGTTTTACTCTTCTCAAATGGGAATCAGAGCAGAGAGCAGTTTAGACTTCCAAACACTTTTATTGAATGGATAGGGTATAAATCCTCTGAGGAGCTTAATAAAAGTAAATATTGTGCTTGTAAAAAAAATCATTATAAGCTGCAGTATGCATCATACCATTCACCATTATTCATTAGAGTATTTAGTAGTATCAATATCTGTTTTATAGTAAAAACCTATATAGTAAAAACCTTATAGTAAAACCTATATAGTAAAACCTTATAGTAAAAACCAGATATACTAGTAGCAATGATTTAAAAAAAATCACACACATAAAGGAGAAAAACAACACTTAGTCAGCCACCAAGAGTCAGTTCATTTTTTGGAGGGCATCATTGTATTTTTGTTCTGTTATTTCCCATAGTTGTGGGAAGTGACGTGATACTGATCTGAGATTTTTTGTAAAATGGAGAAGTATTTCTCTGAATCCTAGAAGAGGAGAACATTTGCTGCACTGTAAACTGCACAAAAGCTACTTAATAAATGAGAAAATAGCTATGAATAGTACTGTTTACCAGTTCTTGGATGGAGTTAGCTTTAAACTGAGATTTCACAATGAAGAGAAAAGTCATCTCTGCCAAATAGTGTATCAACAGACTGTCTATCTAAGCAGTACAAGAGCATAGTTTCATTGTGGTCTGGATCAATGTCATCTTTGTTATTTAAAAAGCAAATTGAGGATGTTAAGTGAGCCTAAGACTAAATTTTACTTTTAGTCTATTTTGTTTGATGAGCTATTAATCTGACTCTTKTATTTGTAGTTTTCCCTTTTGCTAAGGCAGAATGTTCAATATTCAGTTCATGGTACAGCCTTGAAGTACAAAATAGATAGCCTCAGAAATATTCCTYTTGGAAGCAGACATGACCACTTAGAATTGATATATCAGCAGGAAAAAAGAATGAATGTAGGTAAAGTATGTGTACAATATAAGTAGACAGGCACATACCTTTCAATAGATAATTCACTTGTAAGTGGAGTATTATTTATTTCTCTTTTGGTGCTAATTAGTGTTACATTGATTCAAGCAATGCACTTAAATGTCAGTCCACTTAGGCTATTTGGTTTATGTCTGCAAACGATATTTTCATTTATTTTCTACTCATGTTGTGTAAAAATAAAATAAAATCCCATGATCTCAGAAGCAGCTGAAAGAAAACCCCAGCTATTTTACATCTTGCAATTCAATGGCTTAGGTAACTTAGAATATTTATATTATTATCACACTTTTTATATAAGTGTTGGTTTAAAAAAATATGTTTGTRTGGGTGGGTCAGAGTCCTTCAGCTTCTGGACTTTAGGACACCAGGGGAAATCAGAAAGCAACACTATATTTGTGAACACTAGATTTTGTGTTTTAATAGGGTTTAGCTGAACAACCTGAAAAAAGATCACCTAATCACAGAGCTCCCTATTGGCTGGATATTCAGGAAGGCCAAAGAGCTCTGTTGATTGCAACAAAGGGCCTGGAATAAATTATGGTTAGTAAATTGGCTCCAGGTTTTCCTGTTTCAGACAGTAGCTTCAGAGTAATCTATTTTATGAGCTCCACTAAATCTGACCTATTGTGGGGAGGTGACACCTCGTGTCATGGAAGTGACATCGCACGTGGACCGGGTATATCCAGCTGGCTCCCACTGGCAGGATGGCAGAATACCAGCAGGTCTCCAATTGGGTCTTTTGGCAGTTTTACCCTCTCATTACCAGTTTATGAGACCCCAGGGAGGTTCTRCCAGGACTGAGCCAGGTGCATCACTCCCATCATGCTTCCCACCGCAGCAGGGTGGGAAATTGTTCTGGAAATATCCCTGTGTTTCAGTCAGATGTCTGTATAACTTCCTTCCTCGAGCAGTTGTGCAGGTGAAAATGGGAGGTGGGGTGKATATATCCTTAGCTGAAGCTAAGGTGAGAAAGAAGCTTTAGCCACAGCATTTTTATTTTCACATTCATCTACCTCCTTTACTTTGGGCCAGTTTATCACAAAAAAGTTTTAAAGCATGTGGAGTGCTTAGCAGAACTCTTAAGAACTCAAGGAAAAAAACAGCTTTCCACCCCCCAAAAAAAATCGTCTTAGTGTTTTGTTTTGTTTGATTTGGTTTTTCTGAGAAGTTTTATATTTTATTTCTGTTCATAAGCCTGATTGCTTCTGATCTGTGTGACTTCAGCTCTTTTCAGCCCATTTAACATTGCATATGTTAAAGAGAGTAAGGGTATTTCCTGAAGATTAATGGCTGGTTAGTTGGTCTGAAGTTCATTAACCTGAGCAAGTCATTAGATTCTTGGAAGGACTCTTGTGTGGAAGCTGGAGTTATATTAGGAGATCATCATAAACTAAAAATATATGTGACAATCTGGCCAGCTTGCAGTGAATCTAGGACAAGACAGGGTTGGCTCAAGCTCACAGAGCAGCTGCCTCTTGTGTAAACTAAATGCCTTGTGTCAAGAACTAAAGTAAATGGTTTTTCACAGGCATCATTCAGAAATAAAAAAAAAAATAAAAATAAAAAAAAGGAAGGTTTCCATTAAACAAACAGATAAAAAACCTTTACAAGAGAATGTCAGGTTCATCACACCCAAAAGGCCAAATTCAGCACTGTTCCTCAATCTGTAAGTAAGCAAATGACAGTCTGTTTGTGCAACTGCTCCATTCTGACAGTCTTGATTCTTCACTGTACTTTGCTTCAAAAAAATGAATCCAAATCCTCTGGTGAGATCCCTGTTGGCTGAGACCCAGGCCCTCAAGCCATGGCTTCTCAGCATGTTTGTAGCGAGACTGGCTCCTTGTTAACTGCTTCTTTTTGAAATGTGGCTTATCCCACTGAAGTTGAACAAGGCTGGTGTGTCTTGCCTTTACATAGCCTTTCTTCCCATCTTCCCCCCCCCTCTTTTTCTTTCCTCCTTCTTCTCTCTAAAAAGATTTCTTTAATGTGGTATAGCCCTGTAATAGTAGAAGTAAACACCAGTCTTTATTATTCCAACCACAAATAGATGTATCGATATGGAATAAATRTGGGCTTCCTCTTAGAATCCTACACTCTAGTAAAGAGAAGGGGAAGAAGAGCAAACCAGAGGCATCTGATGTTTGTTTTGCATTCTTTTCATGCCATCTCATGAATATGTAATGGCATTTAGCCAAAGGGAGTATGTGCAGACATTGAATCTGGATGTTGAGGAAGGGACTGAGAAGAAAGCAGCTCAGTGTTTTCAAATAGGAAAGATGCTGCAGGCATTCATGCAAAATTTTTTCCTCTCTTCATCTCCATCACACTCTTTCTACAAACTCACTTGTCTTTCACTATTGGCAGAAGTGCTGGAGGGCCAGAAAGCCCCAACTTCTCCAGAGTCTGGATCCCTCTGGTGCAGCTGGGGCCCTGGTCTGTGCTGCACTCTGGTAGATGAGCAAGGAGCCTTCTCTTCSAAGCTTGCACAGTGCTTGCCTACAAGGGTGCTAGTGTTACTCCATCAAACGGGTAGTTTCAGTGCCTTTCAGAAAAGAATTTGAAGTCCTCTCCATGAAAAGTCACAAGCCATTAATCTCCCAGCTGTAAATACTAACCATAACATTTGCTTATTCACTGATTTACAGCATTGCATGAACACTGACCTCTGTCATTTCACTATTTTGTTTGACCTCTGGTATGATGCACTTGAAGGGGCACAGACCTGGTCCCACAGGCATATTCATGCTCTGACATCTGTGATTTATTAACCATCATATTCTGCTTTCAAAACTTAGCATGCAAATTCAAATACCTACATATGCAAAAGTTGTATTAATGGACAAATTCTCCTGAAATTGCTACCAAATAGAGAACTGTTGCTGTTCTGTGTTCAGCTCCCAGGGTGACTGGGTGACCCTGAGGAATTAGGTTCACTCCAGTTTTATGAATCCGTTTTTGCATAGGGAAAATAAGGACAGTGATAATTACTTTCTTTTGTAAAACAGTTTAAGATTTATGGAATATGAATGACTGTTATTAAGTGAAAAGTGTTGCAAAGCTGGCTTAGTTGTGCACTGTGTTAACATAATCCCATATCAGCCTATTGACCTTAGCTTGAACTGCTCATTAAAGTTTATAGGACATTACTGTGCGTGAACTGAAGCARCTATGCCTCACAATTGTTCTACAGAAAACATCATATTGAAAAGTACTTTTAAATCCATCAGCTGTGCATACTGTTTTTTTRTACATTAAAACTAAACACAACTGCCTGTCACATCCAATTTTATTTAGTTTATATGTGAATGCTTGTGACGGATATGTACTCACTGTTAACTCAGTGTGGATGCCCATGGTGTCTGAGATATTGCACTCGATTCTAGTCATAGAATAAACATAYAATAGCTATAGTACTGAGATAAAGACAGTTATAAAACATTAAGATATCCAATAGATCAGTATGAACTAATGAGATGGTCTTTTTAGATGCAAATGGTCTTTTTAGATGCAGCACCATTTCAATTTTTGATTAAAAGTTAACTATGCTAGACATTAATCTTTGAAAAGCTTATATATTTTTCCAATCTCCAAATGTATAAATTTAGTATTAAAGAAATAGATTTACAATGTGTTGGTTTCTACTACAGAAAAAATCCTTTTTAGCAAGTGTGCTAACTGCTTAAGCTACTCCTTAAAGAGGTCTGTCTTGTTTTCAGAAACATTATTTATATGACAATGCAAAAGAGCTACAGATGTTTTATTTTGTTTTCAGATTAAATTTGGATTGTCTGAAAAGCGGGGAGATTTTTCACTGAAGTTCAAAAAAAGATACAGAAGAAGAAAGCAGAATGAGATCTTCCCAAGTACCACGTGCCTGCAGTTTGTTATGTTTAGCAATGCTGTTCCTTCCAGTCACYGGAACGTCAAAACAAAATATCCCAAGACTTAAGCTTTCCTATAAAGGTAAACTTTTCAGCAGTTTTTCTGATTCTGCCACTTCTGTTTTGATGTGATGTTGCCAGCACTTCATTTATGTTATTAAACAAGAAAATGAAATATGGTTGTCACTACAGTTCCCAGGAACACACAGTAGAATCTTTAAAGATGTATGAATCCTGTCCTGGGACAATCTTAAATTGTGTTCTGAGGGAAGAGGTACCTATTTATCAAATAAAGATTATTCTTTTTCTATTATTATTATCATTGTAGTTTGCTCTAGAAGGAAATAGATGTTATCTACGTAAATTAGGTGGGATTCACTTACTTAAAAAAGGTTCCTAGAGCTCCTTGAAACACCGTAATTTGTAGACAGTCCCATGTAACCACACGGCTGGGATGACATGAGACCAGAGGGAATACCCATATGCTTCTAGAACAACAGATCAGTAAAATATCCCAAACAATTCAAAGGATGCCAAAGTTTAGACACCTATTTTTTCATAATCTCTTTTTTTTTTTGTCTAACATTAAAATGGATGTGAAACTGTCAAAATGTTGTTTTCTTCTCACCCCTTTGAAAAACAAACCCCTACTTTTCAGAGGATTCCTTAGTCTTAAGTCTATCTATTCTATGTTCTTTTTATGAATACTTCATTAATTGAATTTTTGATTAAAACTTTGCTAGACATTATTCTTTGAAAAGCTTTTATATCTTTTTTTTTTTTTTTTTCCTGTTGAGCATGTCACAGGTTGAGGGGTTTAAATGCATATATATTTTTAATTCTTCTTCTTATAGAAAGTGTTGATTTCTTATTGCTTTGGACGTACAGTATACTTGCAGTTTTTGCGAGACATAAAGATATATTACTTTGATACCGTCTTTAGCTGAAACTGGAGATTTGGAAATGCTCTTCAGTTAGTTATTTTTCAACTTCAGTTAGTTATTTTTCAACTGTGTCAGCTCCCTGCCCTTATGGGAGCTAATTCTGCTGTCAGCTTTTCAAATAGAGCTCTTCCTCTACATGGTAGAATAAAGCTCAAGATGGTCAGGTGGGACAGGAGGCTGTAAAGCCTTCACCAGCAATTATGATATGTTTGTCTTGAGCTGTAGCACATACAGGAATTCATTGAGTAAGCACAGTGAAATCCTATGGATCTCCAAGTTGCTGCTTTGCTAGTTGTGTCCATCGCTGCGTGTGGTGTATACATGCATTTCTACACGTGTGAGTGAAAGGGATGAAGAGATCTTGACAACATTTTTATACGTTCAGGAAACAGTTGCACTCACTTAAGTTAGTGAACACAGAAACTAAAAGGCCTGACTTGAAATATGAATGTTAGCAGTAAAACTCTCTAACATATGGGCAGATTTTTAGCAGCTAGAGATCATTCCCAGTAGAAGCCTATATCACATGGAGATGGCATTTATTGTGGATTTGACATTCACAGTCATTTCCTCTGTACTTCTAAGGCAGATAGCCTTTGGCAAAATTCTGATGGATAAATTTGGCAGGTAGAAGAGAAGAGATAAAAATTGCAGAGGTCAACACAGAAAAAGAAATCATACTAAACTGAAATCTTAGTTTAAATTAGTGGTGGAGACCTGCTGGGAGTGGTTGGGAAAATGCCTCAGCTCGTTTAAGAAGACAATGAGGGGATGATTGATATTTAGGCTGTAACCCAAACTTTTATTAGGAACTTTATTAACCTTTCACTTTGGCTTGAGGATTCTAGTTTCCTATTCAAACTTTTCCACCTATATCACTTTAGGGGAAAAAAAAAAAAAAAGGAACAACAGATAAAAGCTGGCRCATAATCTTAATTTGGAGATCTGTGTGTAATATGACTAAAAAGCCAAAAGAGGGAGAGAATTATCAGATGTTATTGTATTTTATTGTGTTTCCCTTTTTTTTTTTTTTTCTATTTTATTTCTTTTTTGAGGAGGGGTGGAAGGTAGGGGGAAGAGATTACTTTTCCTGTAGGAAAATAAATTAAAAAATATATATATAATGACATTGTTTTCACATTTCCAGATGCATTAAAATAGAAATTAGGGAAAAAGTGTTCTAAAATATCTCGTCTGCTATATTCGCTTGCTTCTATGTTTCTGAATAATATATGGATAGGTGAAAAGGAGATAAGAAATAAAGAAAAACACAGAGCTGATATGAATTCTGAAGGAAATCCACTTTTCTTATCCACAAAGTGACTTAAAAAGCAGTTTTTGAAGATACTGAGTTCAATMTCTAGAAGCCAACCGTGTCTTCATAAACCATAAATTGATGCAGTCAATATTGCAGACTATTATTTCAAAAACAACCAGGTTTGATTAAGCAATGGATAATGCTTGTGGTCAATGCTGGTCAGGTGACCTCTCTGCATCCACATGTCTCTGTTTTTCCACATGTCTTGAAGTTTTTCCTTGATGGAGTTGGAGTTGTATATGGCACAGGTAGTGCCTCTCAAAATTAGTAATATTTTTGTGGTTATATGGAAGTCAGAAGTCTTGAATATTAATATAAATGTCAGAATTAAGCTTTATTTTAAAAAAAATGTTTTAGTAAAACAACCCCTGAGAATAACAGGGGAAATGAACCATCTTGCCTGTACTTATAAAATCATTAGAGTCATATGATGGACAATTTCTGGCTTCTCCATTCTCTAGAGTTAAGACCTGAACTATCAKGTAAATAGGAACTATCAGGACTGAMCGGAACTCCTTGGATTATCAGGAGGTTAATATGAGRCCATTTTCTACCTCTGTGGAAAACAGACTGAACTTGGCCACATCWGGAGGCTCTGAAAGCTTGATCACACATGTTTGGTTCATCTGGCTGCGAAGGATGTTGTCTTTCAAGGGAAGCGGCTTCATCCCTTTCCAACTGCAATGTATTTATAGGGTGGAATAGCTCCCATTTCCCAGAACTGCAGAGCATTTGCTAGGGCAGGACCGCTGGAACCAGGCAGGACTTTCCTCTCCACGGCTTCATCTTACGACTGCAGCACAGGCCACTGTGGTGCAAAACCAGAAACCACTTTCTTCCCATAACCTGGAAGTAAGGAGAAGAAAGAAGACCCTGAGTGCTGAGGATGGAGAAGTACAGGGGATGGGAGAAGAGGAACAAGGGGTGGGTAGTAAAGGAGCATGGAGAAGGAGCAAAGTGAGAAAGAGCGAAGTCAGCCGTGGATGGAGGAAGAGGGGGAAGGTGCAGGGTGAGGTAGTTGAAAGCAGTCCCTATAACCACAAGAGCAAACTCCCTTTAGAGCTTTAATAAACCTTAGTGCCTTCTCAGCCCTCTGCCTACAGACAGCAATTAAAACTGCAGAGCTTGTCTGCGTGGCAGCTACGTGTTTTCATCTGCTCTGAGATAGCTTAAATAGCAGAAATCTGTGCCAGAAATGTTAAGATTCCAGATATTCTAGTGAATCATGTGGGTATCAACATGATGCCAGATGATGGATTTTCTTTGTTCTCTGCCCTAGTTTTAAAAAATATGTTTGAAAGACTGTACAAACAAAAACTTGCAAGCACACAATCAGTTTAAATATCTGCATTACAATTTCAAGTCACAAATATATACACTTTTTCAGTGTTGATAATATGCTATGTTGTCTTTTTTTAATTACATACCTTGTTTCCATATTTAGCTGATTTTTTTATTTGAAAAAATAAAAGTTGCTTTTAGTCTTCTTTTCATCTTAACCTTTAGCTTTCTAAAGTGGGGCATATCATTCCTACCACAGAAACTATCATTGCTATCTTGATGTTTCTATTAAGCTCTCACTACATAGACGTCAATGTGCTTTTTAGATACTTTTGCAAGATTGCAAGGTGCCTTTATAGCTATAAAATTAAAAACAACAACAAMAAAAAAGAAAATGTGTCTGCTAATAGGAGATTGACATCTTCAGAAGCATCAAGTCTGATATTTTGGTAATATTCAAATAGTATCTGCAGTATCTGCTGTGGCTGAAGCTGCCCAATGGCTGTCCTCCAGATCACAGAAGAACTGAAGCACAGAGGCAACATTCAGCTTCCCTGAGCTGTATGTCCTTTTGTTTTGCTGTCCCCTACTTCATTTAGTGCCCTTCTTTCAACCTGGACAATAAATGCAGAAAGTTTTTGTATATTCATCTCACCATTATTCAGARGACAGTAATAGTTCTGACAATTCTATATGCTACTACTATATTATAGATATAAAAATGTAGGCAGTCTTATTTCTCTCCATCTTCTGTGTGATAGACTTTGCCAACTGATTGACAGATACCTGTATTCAGATTTGTGTGCGTATTCACAGTGACTAACTAGACCCAAAGTTTAATCTCCTCCTAGAGAAATTTCATTTTTTCAGCCTTTCCATTCATGATGCTACTAAAAAAAATTCCAGGGTAGATGCAGATGCTCAACAACAAATTTAAGCCTACTGGCATGCTTTATTTGTCTGCTTTTCATGGATGCCTCAGAAGTACTCTGCACTGCACATGCCTTMATGTGCACCTGCTGCCTGTGCTGGAGACTTTTTTTCACATTAAATGAAATAACTTGCAGTCTCTATCCTTCTGAATTCATGGCAAGAGATTTTGGACCAAAGAAGATGGCATCAGGAACAAACTTGCATTGCTTCTCATGTCTTTTTATATATGTATGTGAAATGAAGACATATTTCTTTCTCCTCTGTTGAAGGAAAACAAATCATCAACCCACATGGAAATTATCTGTTTAGGAATACTGTTTAGCTTCATGCAGTGTTTTACATGCATCCCCCTAAGAATGTTCCATTCTTAAGATACAGTCAGAAACAGAGAATAACATTTCAGTGCCAGAAATTCTTTTGAAAAATTTACTGTGTAAATTTCCTTAATGTTCTAAAAATGAACCTTTGAACATAATACTTTACAATGCCAAGCATCCTGTTTTCTAAATTCTTTTTGCTTTAAACACATCCAGTTTATGACTAAAGAGATGTTTAACTCTTGTATCAGAGCAGTCAGTTTGTTCAGTTTCAGTAAAGGCGGCTTATCTCTATGCATACATCATTTAATTACATATGTAGAATATAGATAAAATTGTGTAGCACCATGAACCTCRTCCAACTGTCTGTGATGTTGTAAAAATCCCAGTGAAGAAGGTTGGACAAGTATGAATGACTGGAATATAGGAAAACAATGATGTACAAAAAGCCTAGAAATTAGCTTGCATTTTTTCAGCTGTGCTGGCTGTACAGGAAGAGGAAGAAAAAAACAGTAAAGAACCTGCGTCTGTGGTAATAYCAGCAGTGATAAGTATGAAGAGTAACAAAAATCTTAGGGAGAGCTTCTTTTAGGGTAATTCCTTATTTCACTTTTTGCTTCATTCATTTTTGATTAGTATTGATTTCTTCCGAAAAAAGAAAACAAAAGAAAATAAAACTCTTACTGCCTCTGCTTACTTTGTCAGATAACTTGAAATTTATATCTGAGAGTTAAAAAGATCCTATGTCCAGGTTRTTGTGTGATCTGGTAATCTAGGAAGTATATTTTGTCCTACCTGTTGTCCCAAAAGTGCATTTTGAAGGCAATGCGCACTGAGACTTAAAACATACCCTAGGTGAAGCTGGATAAGTACTCCTATCCCTGCCTAGAAAGACTCTTTCTTGTTCTCTACTTAGACTAGGTATAAACTTAAGGGGTTTAATAATGTTTTAGTAACTAGAAAACCAAGAACTTTCTTACAAAGAACATTTTTTCCCTTTTCTTAGCTAGTGAACTTGGAGGTCAGATCCAACTATATGTTRCATTTTCTGTCATATAATTATCATATATATAATGTCCTGGAGAGCAGCCTCCAGTCAGTGACATCAACAGTTTACATAGCAGTGAACTAAGAATAACCTTAGGGAACTGACCCGTATCAACCTCTTAACAGTGTAAACAGCCTGTAGCTCACAACAGTTTTCTTTTTTCATGATCACAAAAGGACCTCAATTGGGAAAAAAAAAAAAAAAAAGGAATTGTGTTTGCAGAATGCCATACTATTCTGCTGAATGTTCACTTGATTAAATCCCAGCAGATGATAGGGAAACAAAAGAATAGGACTTCAGGAGGAATGATTGGGCCCTTGTAAAAGGGAGGACAGGGCAGCTCCAAGGAATTGCTCCCACAGAAGAATGTGGGGGAGATACATGATCAATGTCATCAGCTTCAAAGGAGTTATTTTCAGAAATGTTTCTTTACATATGCCTTTACTAAAGGAGGTTGCAAAACAAAATCAATGTTAAATAGTTTTGAAAAAAACAACCTTGATGTTTTCCTAYGCACTGATTTGAGGGCATGGCCCTCTTGACGTCAGTGAGCATCTAACTGTTGACACCTGTGTTTGTGGTGTGATTCCTCCAGTCGCATTTCCCTTTCCTTCCTCTCCATCTCTGTTGTTCCCAATATAGATGTGTTCTTCAGACAATCAGTGTGTTGTGTTGCACTGTAGGAGTTTGCTGCCTAAGAGGTTACAATATTGTCCTGTTCCTGAAGACACCAAAGTTTTATGCCCAGTTTAGCTGGATCTTTGAGAAGACTTTACACCTCCCTATGCATAATCCATGCAATCTGGATTCCTTTATAATAAAGTTTCTGGTGAAATATTTAGGGTGATAAATATATTAGGGTCATATAACATCACAGCTGCCCATGCAAAACCTATGAGTGTGCCTAAAAGCATAAACAGAAGTAAATAATATATATATTTTAAAAAGCCTGGTATATTAAATAATATCTTTTGTTCATATTATAATAAAAATAATTAACAAGAGGAAATTGGACAGGACATATGAGCCTCTGCAGACATATATCTCTGATATGCCTTATGCTGTATCTTCTAGTTAGCACATTCCTCTCAGAAAGTCTGCAAGGCAGAGACTGGTTCCATCTACACATCTGCACATGAGACTGAATCTAACTGAGGCAGCTGGGCTCAGCTCCAGTACAAACAACTAACACAGAAGAGAATTAATTTAGAAATTGAGTGACCTCTGATTTCAATGATTTTATAAGACCTTAAGTCCTGTCATTATCAGAAAATATTACTAATTATTATATTTCACTTTGCCATGAGAAAACAGTACAACAGACTGAACTTTTATAATGTGAATCATTTTTATTTTCATTGATGGAAGTGACTCTTTTCTATCACCACTGTACAACTATTGAGGAAACTTGCTTTACAACAGCTATACCTTGCTATATCTTTTACAGCTTGCTATACTTGCTTGCTTTTTAATCATGCATATCTAGGAATGAAAACTGGAAAAAATACAGTATAAGGAGAAAAAAATCCAGAATATTCCAMATTTCTCAAAAACAGTCATTCGTTACATTTAAATATCACAGTTCTATCAGAGAATACTGGATCAGCACGTTTAGCCCAAATCCTAGGCAATAATGCATCCCTGAACTGCAATGCTGTAGCAAGCTACTGTGAGGCTTTGACTTGAGAGCTGAACCARTATCTGGAAGAAAGAGCTGAAACACTACAATGGCTCCCAGCGTCAAATATTATGATGACTCCCACCATCAGGGGAACATGGGAAATAATTTGTCATGCCCGAGTCAGGCAGGGAACTCCTCTGCGGGGACAGGAACAGGCAGTTACGTGTGGTYGGAGAAAGCAGGAACCTGGTGCGGCAGATTTGCTGCCAGCAGAGGAAATGCCTAACCCACCAACAGGTAAATCTGCTCACAAAGATTCCTGCCCTTGCCCTCCCTTCCTGCATGCATGCTCCCTCCTGCCAGTGCTACTTGGCCAGTGCCAAATGTTGCATCTGTGCTGTGACGAACCGCCAAGTTGGCCATCATTTTGCAGACCTGATCCCACCTGTTTCCCTGCAGCCACTTCTCCGTTGACTAGGGTTGAGTTAAAAAAACAGAAAATGATTCGAAACCAGTTGTGAAGAAGCTTGTCTGCCCTTGGGGGATTGAGGCAAGGGTGTTGAAGGACCACCAGCACTTAAGAGGTCTTCCAGGCTGTCTCAGACAGCAGTTTCATGGCAGCCGAGTCAATATGAGAGCGTGCCGCTTCTGAGAGGAGGAAGTGCCCCTCCCTCTTCCCTTCTCCCTAAAGACACATATGCATTTCTCTCCCTCCTAATCTGCTCCCAGATGCATGGACCTGCCCTTTTTTATTGCACCAGATCCAGCCCTCGTCAGATCTTTGGCTAGGATGCACGCTGCTAGCAGTTAGGGCTTCATCTCTCTGTCTTATTCAGCATTGCAGTCCTGTATTGTAATCCAAGCTTGTTAAGGCTCTGGTCCAATGCTTGGAATCTGCTAGAGGAATAGTCCTCATAGCTTCTTGCTCAGTGCTAGGGCTGGATGCTCAGCTGATAAAGTTAATACAAGTCCCAATGGTTAAACTGAGTATCTGGCTATGAGTCTTGGATGAGCATTTGAGTGAAGAGGACAGGGAAGGGTGGGACGTACAGTTAGAGAATACTTGCATAAAAATCTGTGTTGCTAACTGATATATAGCATGATTATACTCAAAATTACAGATCATTTTCAATGACAGCAGTGGTAGGGAGCACAGCTGGAGTTTTCTGTCTGTGAACTATTCTTTCAAGTCATAAAAATGGATGGTACTGAAAGTGCTGATGAAGGAGGTAACTACTAACAAAGTAGACTTGGCACTCCTTTACATTGTCAACTTGCCTTCCTGGGGAATAGCTTTTGCTACTATGCATCTCCTCTAAGCCTGTCAAGAACAATATTAATGTGCTTCACAGGTCCGTGTTATTTGACATTTTTGCTACAACAGAATGGTCTGTTATAATAAAAGTCTCTCATCTTTTAGCTCTATCTGTTTTGTTCGGAACAACACTCTCATTAAGAACTTGGCAAACACATTTGAACCTGGTATGAAAATGTTGGCTTGAAAATATTATTGGGAAATGTGACCTTTTTGAAAACAACATTTTTCATATACAACAGATGTAGCCCAAAGAAGCAATCCCTGAGATGAGAAAGCAAATATAAATAGAGTTAGTCAGATATCTAAAGAGGAGTCAGCACTCTATGTATTGTAAATTCTTGAACCAAATCTAGATTTGTTGTTTCAAGTGTTTTGCTTCCGAAGCACAGAATTTTATCTACAGAGTAAAAATGGAATAAGGGTTTAAAAATATGTCATGTTCTGTACAGTTACTACCAAGTGTCATAGAAGAAATTGCACAACCTGCTGTTGTTTTTTTCAGCCCAAAGGAATACGGGCCATAAAATGTTGTGGCTTTGCCTGGCCCCAAGTCCTGTGGGTATCCTCAGGAAGAAAAAAAAAAAAAAAGAAAAAAAAAGGTGTTCTCAAAAGATTCTCTGAGAATGAAGCTACTTGAAATTTGCAGTTTACAGGTGCTTGAAAATACTGGAGTCATTTTTAGGTCACCCTGAAGAAAGTAAGGTCTAAAATTAAAGGCTGGTGCTATTTTGGAAGCAAATGTAATATAATGACTGTCATCTGTTTTGAAATGATGGATAATACTGAATATAATTTTACATACCATAGTTTGACAAAGGAAGAGCTGTGTGCCTAAAACTGCTAAATATAGTCTTTATGTTATATTTTCGACACTTGCACATACTTGCAAAGTGCAACACACTTGATCCAAGCAAGCAAGAGCAAGTCCATGGCTGCACTATAATTCATGGAATTTAATGCAATTATTTTGTTGATAGACTTCACTAGGTYAAAGCTACTATGAATATTAGGTCAGTGAATATTGCTTGTGTTGCCTCTTCCTCACTGCTGGCTGATCTTCTCACTTAATTCTCTGTGGCTCTGTCCTTCATAAGGTTCGTGTCATTTGAACTGGAGATCATGTTATGCACTTAAAAATATCTGGGAATTTAGCAAGATGAGATTGCTAGAAACAGATTCAGTTAATGAATTTAACTCAGCTTATCTAAGTTAGTCAGTCAAAGAAGGTTTTGATATTTATTTTCTACCTGAAGCCTATCAGCTCGCTACTGCTATTTATAYGTTTTGCTGAGAGATGGGGAAAAAAAAAGAGGTTGTGAGGCTTGCTTGTGTAAGCAAGGTGTGTATGTGGAAAGGACTTACATCAGTGCAGGTGAAGAGGACTCTTGCTTTTCATTTGGTGCAAATTGACTGAGAAAGAGTGTGAGCAGAGCAGCTAATTTAAAAGTGTATTTTTTCCAGAGTCAATGGATTTATAGCCTGTTTGCCATTGTGGCAGCATGTAGTAATATGAATCTTTAGAATGGCTTTAGAAATTGGCCTGTTGAGAGCATCTTCCTCCAAAGATAGCAAAAGTTTTCCCTTACCTGCTTGATACAGTCATTGAAAGAAGGAAAAAGAAATAGAGGTTATTTTCTAGTCAAATTATTAACTACTGTTCTGTTAAATCAAGAACAGTCAAGAAGAAGGTGGACTTCCAGCTTCAAAAAGAATCTACAACTTTAGTTCACTCCTGAAAGGTTTCTGCCATAGTAGGATGCTTTAAAGGACATTTTAAATCTGATGGAAGAGGAAGAAAATGAAATTTAGTTGCAAAACTCAGATTACTTACTTACCACACATGAAAGTGGAGGATCTAGGAGACATGAACAGTCAAGTTCAGTCCTGACACTTGAAAATGAGGAAATAGAAGTAATGGGAAGTAATTTGTATGGTCTATCTTTCTGTTGGAAAGTAGATTTGGTTACCATTTAAGTCCTTGAAAGCACCAGGCATTCCTAATGAACAGGTGTGAGTTCAACAGATATTGATATTGTACCAAACCTCATATGCTTGCAACTTATTTGCACTGAATTAAATTTGTATTACATAACCTTTTGATAGCCACGGTATCATTAAAAAAATAGTGACTTGATTTAGCCTTGGAAAAAGTAGTGAGTTTGCTTTCTTTGGCAGTTGTACAAGGAAGATAAACTACTTAGGAAAAGGCAACCTGTGCAAATCCACGGCCTTAGGTCTTCTTCAGAAAAAAAAAAAAAAAAAAGTTTCACTTGGGTACATTTTCATTTGTGCTGTCTAAAGCTAACTATTTGGTTTGGCTCTGTGCAGTTTGTGAGCTGGGCTTTTGCCTTTTTTGACCAATAACATGAAGTCACAAAACAGCTTTTARTCATCTATGCAATAATAACACTTTGTAAGTTATTTGTGCAGCTGTTTCACTAGTCAAATTTGTTTGGAGTTAAGACACAACTAAAATATACTTTCATAAACATAAGCGAGAATTGTTTAGTCCAAGCTTAGAGGAGATGTATTTTTGGTGCTTAGCATCTATTTTGTTCTGCAGTATTACAGTTCTTCCAAACTCAGGTTACATGCTGCCCGCACCATAGACTAGTTCTGCACCAGGCTCTGAAGTAGAGGGACAGATTTAACTGCAGAGGCCTGGTTTGTAAGAGAACAAAGAAAATTTTGACACAATATTGTGCCAACAAGAAAACTATTTTTCTGTGCTCCAAGTAATCCACATCCTTTTGGAAAGACACTACTGTTTTTCCCCTAATGTAATGTTTTTCCTCACCACCCAGTAAAATTCATTCCAAACAGAAACAACCAAATGCCATGCACCACAAACTCTCATTGYCTGTGGTGAGATGCAAGCAAATAAAATACAACTTGCTTCTTGCAATAAGAGGTAGAGGATGATCATAAAGTTAAATTACTCTTTTTGCCTTCATGCACATGTATCTGAGGTCAATTGTATCTTTTAAACTCATAGCATTTTAGAAGCTGAGTAAATTGGTGCATTAATGTTACATGAAGTTTTTTACTCCAGCAATTTAATGGAGGACAATAGCCATGCAAATTGTCATGGATGTTTACCAATACTTTAAAGAGCTTCTTCCTATCTGGAGGAAAATAACATGACATTTTGTTATTGACTATCCAGAAATTACACATATGCAGACTTTAAACATATGGCCCTTCAAAGACATCATTGCATGTAGATGTTTAGAAACAGGTTTAGGAGTTCCCTTCCCACAAATTAGGGGAATTAAATCTCTCTAGCCCATAATTTATGGAAATTTCTGTGACTGGCCACAGTGGCAGTTCTGAGTCTTAGCCAAACAGGTTCCATATATTTGTATGCTTACACCATGCTGAAGTTGAGGAAGGAAAGCATGGTCTTTGAGGGCACAACTTGAGGATAAAACGTCAAAATATGCTATATAAATGTAAAAAAATATTACCAGAACACAATGACAATTTTTCATTAGAAGGCTTTTGCTATGGCTCTGCAGCTGTAATCATGTAAGTAATGGTAGAGTTGTTCTGAGCTAGCTCTACTGAGATTTTTATAAATGAAGAAAATGAGTGACTATTTCAGTCTTACTACTGCTTAGGAATGAAACATTAACCCAGGCAGGAAGTTTGCTGAATACTGATTTAATGGTCAGATTGCAGCCTGTGAAAAGGAAAAAAGGAGAAAAAAAAAGAAAAAAAAAAAAAAGGAAAAAATAGCTGCTCTTTAGTAAAACAGCAAACACATTAAAAATTGAATGTTGAAAATGCACTCATAAGAAATCAGCCTTGCAACTAATTATGTTTCTGTGCACAGTGAGAATGTTRTTTCCATTTTGGGCTTTTTACAGAGAAACAGTGATACAAAAAAAAACCAATTTTTTTGAAGCAGAATGTATTCTCTAGAGCCTCAATGGACAAGTTGTATTTTCATGGCAATATTTTTCAGAGTAATGTCCTTGATGAAATTTAACATATCTATCCATGAAGGATAATTCCAAGCCCTAAGGTTGGATTGTTTTTGTTGAGTGAGTACAATGATTAATTTGGCTATAATTTAATCAGTTCTCTGCTAATGTTTACTTGACAGATTTTAGTAGGTCAAATTTCAGTTTTAATCTTATCAGTGGCCATGCTCAGAGTTTTATTTCCATTCTCTTTTCAGTAGATAGTAAATAACTGGGCAAAAGCATTGGAAACTTAATTCTTCACCACTTTGCAGCTTATGTTATTGTTTATGACCATAAAAAACAAATCAGAGCGATGCTGTCATTTCAGTTTGTGCCCTTTTACAGATGCTTTCAGTATGATGCAGTGAGCCAAATATCTGTACAAGGCACTGTGCAATGTGCATTCCCAGCTGGGCGTTTCAGTCATGAGACAACCTTTTCCCTTCCAGTTGTGGCTGTCCTAGGTGATACTTTATTGCTTTCCTGAGAATTACAAGTTGAGTAATAGTTGGCTATTGTCCTTTTGAGATGCTCAGGGTCAGAGACCTTTCCTGTCAACTATAAAAGAACAGGAAGTGGAAAGCAGTGTCTCAGTCATCTTTCAGTGGTAGTCAAGAGCTAGATCTGTATATTTTGGAAAGTTAAATGTCAGTGCCTACATTGTCTGTCCCTCTCGTTGGTGAAGCCAAGCAGTGTAGTGTACCTGTGTGAACATTTATGTTCTCCTTATTAAGATGAAATTCCTGTGGATGAAGTGGAGAGCTTACCCTCCATCCAAGGTACCCATGTACATGGCCTAGCACAGTGATGTGACTGGAAGTCTGTCCTCAGAGAGGATTTAGGACAGATATAACAGAGATTGACTTGTKTTGCTGAAATACAATAGCCTGTGTAATCATAAGTTAATGCCCGTGAAGACCTAAATACTTTATATTATCATCCCATGTTCCTTTTCCTCCCTCTGGGCTCTCTACTAAGTGCAAAAACAGCTGTTAAACTGAGATTTAATCTAGATTGCAATTTTTAGGGCATTTATTTATATGCATAGCAGACCAGATAAGGTTGAATGCAGCCAGCTCTTACATCATCAAAGATGTCATGCACAAAGAAGAGGAAGAAGTTTACGCAAAAATGAGCTCAAGTGCTGCTCAGCTGATAAACAATACTTCGAGTTTCAGCTGAGGCAAGTTTGAGTAGCCCAAGGGAACTCTCACTGACCTAAACTTCCTAATATGCTGTGGTCAGCATCAAAGCATCTGCTCTCCATGGACAGCTCCATTACACCTACTACCAAGAATTTTCAGTCTAGAAAAAACAGGGGAGAAGATTTGTATTGAGTATGATGCCTAATGTTGACATACTTACAAATTAGCAGAATTAAAAAATATATATATATTATCACGAGAAGTGGTTACCATAACAGAGAACACAATAAACAAATGTGTCAAGAGGATTAAATCTCTGTTCCTTATTGAAAATRCTCTAGAAGAGTGAGGTAAACTTTGAAGGTCTAGTGTTTAGGGAGCCTTTCTTTTAGGAAATTTGTATTTAGTTATAATGCTGGCTTTGCTGTTCTTCACTCTTTGCTCTTCTTCAGGCAGTTCCAAGGCAAGAAGTAGTTGGAATGGAACTTAGGTTCTCATAAAAAACTGTTATTTGCCCTTGAGTGATCTTGCTATCAATTAATAAGCAGGTCTGTTAAAGTGTTACTAACTTGCAAAACACTGACAACATTTTTTGGCTGCACAGAAGATATATGAGTAAGGACAGTACAGGCACAAAGTGACGTGGAGCTTAACATATGATTTATTTTTCCAGTGTGAAGTAAGATTTTTCAAAGTACTGCCAAACAAATATTACCTCGGGGAATAGGAGCAATACAATTTGTTTTCAGATTGTACACTTGCAACACTTAATAGTGAGCCAGGCAAAACCAAACAGACTTAAATAGGAGTGCCAGAGCCAAATCAAAATTGCAATAATACGTACCAGGTAGTTGGTTGAATAAAGCTGTTTTTCTTTTTTCTCCCTCAACACTGTTTATTACCTCAATATAGGATTTGATCTTTACCTTTCCTGTCAAACAGTTTGTGAGAGAGCTTAGGACAAAGGGGTAGTTTCTCTGCATTTTTATCAATTCAGAAATTTCTCTGCAAAATATTGACCTCGTTTTTCTTCAAACTCAGGGAATGTAAATAACTTATACTGATCCAAGTAAACCTATCCTCCCTAGTAGGAAGGACAGACTATCTGGCCAGTGCCAGGAAGGTGGAATATCTTTAATTTTATTTTTAATTGAATACAGGATTTGCTTTTCTGCCCCAAGATTTATGAATAGTTTTTCTTGGAGAATTTGCTTGTGGAAGAATCGATTCACATGTTTATTTCTGTTCTCCACAACCTAACAGCTGCCCAAAAGGGCTATACTCTCGTTGTGCTCTTTTCTGTATATTTCTTATTTCCTCCTTCAGAATTTACTCCACAGAGTTTCCATTAAGCAAAGAGTTTCAGACTTTTTATTTTATGACCTGTCAGCTGTATTTATTTATTTATTTATTTATTGGAAGAAGTTCATTTATTATGGAAGAAGTATAGATTCTTTCAGTAGTTTCATAGAGAAGGATATTTCTTAATTACTTCTTGAAGGAGATTGGAAGCCGTTATTAAATCACAGTAATATTTAAGTGCCAAAAATTTGTACTTTTAATAGGAATAGGTTTGATGGTAAAATAAAGAAGCTATAACCATAGTTATATGTTGACTTCTCAAGCAGAACAGACAAGGATACTGGAAAAGACACCCATTGTCACCTCCATAAGGAGGGCAGAGTCCTCAAGGCCGTAGAGGTGGTACTTTTGCTGGATGCTGACCTCAATACGCTTCTAAATTTTAGTATCATGCTGTGTGGATATACCTTCTTTTGATGGGTTGTGATTCGCATTTTCAGTTCTCAGTATAGTAGTCCTCCAGTTTACCATCAGCACTTAATATTAGACAATGGACAAATGAGCTTTATGTAAAGTCTTATATGTAAAACATCAAATACTCTGTGATATGCATCAATATTGTGATATAACATACATGAATTTTCTTAAAATGAAAAAAGTATGGTACATATATTCCAAAGTTTTGTCTTTTTGTTTATTTCTAATTATTAAGAATGTAATTTCTTTTTTTTTCCACATATATAATATATTAAGTGCATTTCATAGAGAAAGAAATATTTTGTGAAATTAAATATTACCCACTTTGGAAGTAAAAATCCCTAAAGAAAACCAAGGTTGACAGGAACCATATTATGACCCTAGAAAGACATGCTTTAAGACTGCGGTTATCTCACCGGCATGCTCCATGCTGGTTGCATATATTTATAAAAGACACCAATGAGTCATATGTAAACATTTTGATTATAAAGATTTTCTTCATTTTCCCACAGACTTGCTGCTTTCAAACAGCTGCATCCCATTCCTGGGCTCAAGTGAGGGTCTTGATTTTCGAACCCTGCTGCTGGATGAGGAGAGGGGCCGGCTGCTAATCGGGGCTAAAGACCACATCTTCCTGCTCAACTTGGTTGATTTAAACAAAAATGTAAAAAAGGTCAGTTTGTTTTCCCCAGATTTCATCTGATAAATTCATCTTTTGGCCTTTCTTCTCCATTTTTCTTTCTCTTTCGCTTCACTGGGTTACTGATGGATTCGCTGTGCAAAGCATTGCATCAGGATTTAATAATCTTGCTTCCCCTTGTTACATGGATTATCTTTTAATATATTGAATTTCTCACAGTATGTGACCTWTGGTGAGAATGAAGTCCTACAACCTTTGCCTTACAGGTACCTCTGCAGTGTATAAAACCAAAACATCAGCAAATAGGTAAAGATGCAGCTCAGTATGTTTTGTTTATTTTTTTTCCTCTTGTGTTAGACTCATGTTTCTCAAAAGAAAGCGTTAGAAAGAAGATAACTCAAGACAGGCCTTTCCCTGCTTCCTCATGTCACTAGATTTACGTTACTTTAAACTCCRGGCAGAGGCAGTTTTGTTGATGGTGGTGACAATTTTAATATTAACACTTGTATTAATATTTAGAATTAGTAATGATAGGGGAAGCTTCCACTGGGATCTATTATACCTCTCCGTTCCCTGTGCTTTGCAGCAACRTGTTAACTCTGGGTAACTGGATAATCGAGCGGCAATTTACCCTTCAGTAGTTCCCATAGACRTGATGAACTGGTGCTTTTGCAAGCATGATTGACTGCTATATATAAAAAACAGATGCCTGTGTAGGAACATACATGAAAACTGCTTTCCTGGTTGTTACAGATATGCTACTTGTTGAAGACAATTTAAATTCTCAGCTGTGCTTTATATATCCTTTAAGCACAAGCAGGAGGTTTTGAATGACTATGTTCTGCTGTCAGTTTTAAAGCGTAACCGAGCCTGAATTAATACGACTGAAGCCTGGGGACTTAGCAGGTGTAACAGGAGAGAGTTTTGCTCTGCATGTTTGAATGCAACACATGCTGCCTTTACAGAGAATAGTTTCTAGTACTAAAGTGAATATCTTATTTAGATTTATGCAGTGATCCACATGGCACTTTCTTTAAAACTCAGATTCTGAGCATAACAGAAAATTTCTTCCCTTGAAAACTTGGACAATTAAACTTTCATCTTCCAACTCAGCCATTTGCTTAAAAAAATTATCTTCTCAGGATATTTTAGTGGTAACTGCATTATTTGTATTTCAGATTTTCAGGTTACTGATTGACTTTTGGCATTGGCTTTCTGTAGAAAGAAATCTTGTTTTTGTAAAAAGTGGACTTCTCTTTCGGTGGGGTGCTGCCTTCCTCCTGAGAGACGCTGAAAGCTGTCACTTCCTATCATGTTCCGGAGGGACTGATTTGTCTGGAGCTCTTTGGAGGAATCAGCACCTTATGCCATCAGACCCACTGGTCAAGCTGATTATATTGTTTTTCGACAGACYAATTATGATTATTATGGGTGTTGAGCATTTAAAGAAGCACAGAATGCAGTGTGAGCCAAGAGAATTAATATGGAATCAGGCARTGCCGCTCAATACAGATGTTGCAGCGCAAAAACTCTGCATTTGAAAGAGAATCTGCGTTTGATAAATTGAATAAAAAAATTATGCCTAGGTGCCTGTATCAACCTGAAAAAAAAAGAAAAAAGAAAATTTGTAAACAATTAAACAGTTTTGTATTTGGACTAGAGAAAGAATAGTCTGGATGYTTATGAATGTTTCCATCTGCTTACTTTTCAGGATAAGTGTTCAGGTAGCCTTTAACTTTTAGGATAAGTGAAATCATACTTAAACATTTGAAAGAGGCTCAACAGCTTTGCAGTGCATCAGTCTGTAGTGATTCCCACGGTCTCGGTGGCTCATCAGCAACTTCACAGCTTTGCCCTTTTGGGCAATACGAGACGATTCATCAGCTCGGGGCCGGTCGCTACATGTCAGTGAGGGCAGCGATGGGAGCTGCAGGGATGCAGGGAGCTGCTCCGACCGGCAGCACCGGTAGCAGAGCAGCATCCGCACGCGGCGTCCGCCCTGCGCCGTGTTTAGACTGACCGCGGTTTGGGTTGGCGCCGGGCCAGGCGGCTCCTTTCCAGGCTTTCCCAGTGCGAGGAAACCACACATGTGGGGAGGACGAGGGTCTGAAGTGTGTCCTTTGTACTCTTTGGAATAAGGAGGCTTCCGGAAAAAAATATATATTGGATTCTACTATGCAGCCACGGAAGATGGAAGCAGTTAATTAGAATATTAAATTTCCTCCTCTAAATGAGGGATTTATTAATGACTCCGAAGAAGAACAGTTAACAGAGAGTATGCTGAGTGGGGGAGGMAGATACAATAGCTTTGAAACTAGAATGAAACCTTGTGCAATGTTTTGTTTTTCTTCTTTCTTTGAAACCAAACTGAGTGTTAATAGCTTAATACTGGGTGGATCTAGAGAGATCACTGAAATTCTCACTTTCAGAAACTGGCTATACTGGGAAAGTGCTAATACACCTGAAAAGTGAAGCCTAAGTCTGAAACAGTTTACTCTTAGTATATCCTCTTCTGTGGGTATAGTCACTTGTCAAAGTTGTATTGTGGAGTATGATGCCCATATTCAAATATTCCCATAATAGTATTTAAAATAACATCCAGAGCACTGTATCCTGTTCTCCTCTGTAATATAACAATATACATGAGTATGTATACATATCATTTAATTACTTCCTTTTCATAACCTAATTATTTACCTAACTTAGTTAATTTAACTTACTTATATTAAGTTATGGTTTTATTTCCTGGTATATTTTTTCCTGATGGAATAAATCAATAGTTCTTCTTTAGTTCACATTTTTTCAAGTCATTGTAATTTTTATTCAATATATTGTATAATTGGTGGAAAACTTCCTTAGCTGGCAGCCTGAGAGAAATCCACCCAGTTTCCACTGCAAACCTTATTAAAAAGCAAGAACAATTACCATAGCATAACTGAAAAGTCCTCCCAAGAATGCAGAGGCCTAAAAAGCAATCTACAAATACCTAATGTTTAACGAAGGACAAACATTTTTCCATGGCAAGAATATAATTTCTATGAACTTGAACTTAAAAGAAGCCCGCAGCCCCTGTTGCAGGGATAGAATAATCTTTACTAACATCTTTTTTTTCTGAGAGATCCTAAGACCCCTGTCAAGTATTACAAGCTATTTATAAACAGGAGGACTTGTGGTTCATTCTTATGAATTAAATAAAGAAAAGAAGTATGCTCAGCGAAAGGAGGCACAAAGGAGCAGTAGTTTATATTTGTCACAGCCTTCCACATGCAGACAATAAATTTGAAGACAGCTATGTCATAACCAAGGGAAGRGCAGTTTAAAAAGAAACACGTTTAAATAGTGTTAGCAGATGGAGAAGAAATTTGGTAGGAGTCTTAGTTTCCAAGACCCTGCCGGAACGGTACTTTGGTACAGTTTGCTCAAAAGCTTTGCTATTTTGCTATTGGAAAACTAAATAAGCGTGGTGTGCAGAACACGCGGCTATCGGGTGCCTGCTCTGCGCGGCACGGATGCTATCGGGGACGGACAAGCTCTTGAAGCGCTGCCAGCCCGCAGGAGCTGTCACTGCGAGGGGACACAGCCACATGTGGCCCAACTAGATAAACATGTCAGGTCTCACGAGCCGCTTCGCAGCAGCTTGTTTTGATCTGCCCAGAGTGTGTTGGCACCAACTCACAAATTACTGTCGCTCGGTGCATCCTTAATTTGCAATTGTTACAGTGGGCTGTTTGGCTTTTCTTGATATTACCAGGTGCAACTGCCTTGTGACTAATCTTTTGATCTCCTTTTGGATTGACTTTGATTATGTACATTTGATGGTAAAAACTGTGTGTATGAATACACATATATATACACACATGTACATACATATATAGGTGTATAAATACATTTATGAAATACCCTCAGGAGTTTGGAGCACAGTTTTACCTTCATTGCCCCAGGAAACCTCCTGTCCGCCCACGTGAGTGTTATCTCAATTAGGACTGAGCTCAGTGGGAATTTAGCCAGCTCTGAAGCAAGGCTTCAGTTCCGCCTTCAAGTCAGAGTCTTATGTAATATRGACAAAATCTCAGCTGCTTCTTGTGGCCCTGGAACTCCAAGACTGCTGAAGACAGAAATGACAACTTTGTGCTTGATGGTCCTTGGTTCTTGCTACTGTTTTGAACCTTGGAGTCAACAACATTGTTTGCCAAACCTGTATTTAGCACCTGTGTAGGAAAAGCGGAAGTTTGAAGAATGTTTACSAACACAAAACAGCCGACTGCAGCAAAATACTGAGCCTGCAATCTGTGACAATAATGACAGCACTTTTAGATGTAAGAAAGTATCTCTATTATTTCCTTTTGCATTGTTGCCATAAGTTACTTTTCCATAAACATCCTCTGTCCATTTTTCATCACATTTTCCTGATATGTTTTGGTGTAAAAAACAATCAGTATCCTGCTGTCTGATGAGTCTTGCTCCCTCCAGGCCCAGAGATTTTCAAAGATAAGATTTGTTGTCAGTCTGAAGTGACAAACATGTAAGGAGCAATGCCATTTATCCTAAAATCCCTGGGGTACAATTTCTGTTAATGAGAAATAGACAACAGACCAAAGTCTATTATGTTACATTGTGGAAAGKCAAGTGTAAATACAGTGAGGGTTTTCAAGATTTAGTTCAATGTAAGTGAAATAAACATCTGGTCCATTTTCCTTAAATTTGCCAATATGCTGATAATATATCTCTGATAATGCATAAAGCTTGCTGTTTTTATTTTTATATTGTAATTGATAGAGGATCATGTTTTAAGACAAGAACTTTGTCACATCAAGATCTCACTTTAATACTTGCACAAAYGCAATAGAAAACCATCCTGTTTGCTTCTAATCAGAATTTACTGCCTACAACTACCAGCCAAATTCAAATTACCAGCAATATGGGAAGCAAAGCATCCAAATCAAATGCTGTTGTGTACCTCTGACTTCCAGTGAATTTTGCTCRGACTGACGGCACCATGAAAATAAAGAATGCAATACAGTGAACCTAGCACTTTCCTCTCCAGGGTGTTATAAATCAAACCAAATCAATCTCTGTATCCTCTCCCCCACCACTATATATATCATGTTATATCTTTCAGAAATCCAATTTTCTGCTACTATAAAAGAACAGGAATTGGAAAGCCCTGTCAAATGTCTCCATGGAAGTATATTTCCCATGCAGGGGCAAATGTGCTGGATGTACACGTACCTGTTGAAAGAAGGAAGTGTCTCGCAGATACCAAAGAARAGGATTTTTAGGAGTATATTCTTGGCTTTCAGGGCTTTCAGTCTCTGACTGCCCCTGAGGTTAACTAAACATTGATACCTTGATAAAACTATTAAAACTAAATTTAAAATCTAATTCTAAAGACAATCTATTCAGGTATTTAAATACAGGGAGAAATCCAGATAAGGAACATCTTTTCATTCATCTTTTTCATTCTTTTGCTTACTGATATTGAATATTGAATTTCAAAGTATGGCAAATGCAGCAGGAGCTAAATAAAGGAACTGGTTAGGGTAACCTTCCTCTCAGGACTGCATGTGAGAACAATCTGTGCGGTTCTCTAATTTGTGAACTTCCCATACCAGGCTCATGAGTGGAACAGATGTGAGGTATTTACAGACCAACTGGTACACATGCATGGTGTGCTAAAATCAACTCCATTTCCCATTAATTAAGACACTCATACTAAAAAATGCATGAAATGCCTTCTGACTTTTGTTGGGAAATTCAATAAATTCTACTGCTTCCAGTAACTTTCAGTGAAATTATCCTAGGAGGGTCAGGAGAGACAAATATCCTGATTCACAGGAAGCAAATCTATGAACACTCACTTTTATTGTATCGGACTATGATATGTATGATATTGTCTTACACCATAATGTGACAGCATTCTCTCTTCTTTTTTGTTCTCTCTCATTCTGTTGTCAGTGTCACATATTTCCTCCATGCTGCTTGATCTTACTGTTTTTCATTTTCATTTTTTAGCTATAACTTACTTTGAATTTAGAAAACAGGAAAAAAATAAGAGAGATTCATTTCACTGGTGGGAAAACTGGGATCTGAGTGCAACAAAGAGCAGGGAAGTGGCAAGGCTGGGATTAAACTTAATCTTCTGATTTAATTCATGTTTTTAGATTATGTTGCCTCCTTTACTGCACCTGTTTTATGATCACACTGCGTTAAGTTGCAATCCCTTTTTCACAGGGGCTCTTTTCTCATGGAGAAATGAGAGCTCCTCAGGGAGACATCATTGCGTGTGTTGTTTCTCATGCCAGGATGACAGGGATCTTACAGCTTGATCTGCCTTTGTTTTTTGGAAGCCACAGCAGGGACTGTCATTGGAAGTACACTCGCATCATTGAATTTATGTTTCTGAATCATGGTTTACGTGATCACATGATTCACAAGATCTTACTGAAATATTTTGATGCCAGGAAGCAGCAATTTCAGTGTCCTTTTCTAGCATGAAAGCAACACAAAGCTAGTACACATCTCTCTCTCTCTATATATATATATATAAAGACTTTTTTATCATTGTCTCTTGCTGCAGAAAATAGTTACTTAAAATCAACATATTTTTTCCCTGTGTGCTCCACCCAACCTTTATTCCTTTGAAATAGGAAGGAAGCAATCCATGTTTTCACAGGACTCAGACTCAGTGAGTGGGTGATATGTGACGTGCTGGTCAGCTGCTGTCCCTCAATCCAGATACTGYAACATCCAACTGCTGCTACATGTGCCACTAATAGAGCACTTGGGGTTTTTCTTGTAGCAGAGACCCTACTGATACAGAAGTGCTTAAGCACATTCATTGCGTCAAGCATACGAGTGGCTCCGGTGAAACCTGGAGAGCTGCTGAAATCCATTGACCTCAATGGGACCACTCAAGTGGTCACTGTTGGCATGAGAGCAGATATCCTAGGGGCATGGCAGTGACAGGAATCATTCGATGGTATAATTCTTGATTTTCAACCATGACTCGTAGAAGTTATTCCTTTAATATACTGATCCAGCTCTGCAGTAACTAGAGTTGAGGATACATCATGCAATTTCTGTGAAAAAAAGTCATTACTCACAGAACCTTGCCACTCTGAAGTTCCAGTATTGGTCTTTTTTATTATTCCTTAYATTAGTTATACTAATTTCCTCTCACTGTTCATAATCCTAGTCTTCACACTTCTTTCGTTTTCCTGCATAATATTTCTTGTCTTCACTTGCATTAATTACTCATGATCTCCATGAGTGACTGCCTCTTATTCACCTCAGTCCWTTGTCATTGGACATGAAGGTGGATKGAGAACTGGCTGGAAGGCAGAGCTCAGAGGGTGATGATAAATGGGGCCAAGTCTTGTTGAAGAAGWCTTGTGGCCAGTGGTGTCCCCCAGGGGTCAGTACTGGGTCCAGCACTGTTCAACTTGTTCATCAGTGACCTGAACGAGGGCACTGAGTGCACCCTCAGCAAGTTCGCAGATGATACCAAGCTGGGTGGAGTGGCCAACACTCCAGAGGGCTGGGCTGCTATTCAGAGGGACCTGGACAGGCTGGAGAGTTGGGCAGAGAGGAATCTCCTGAGTTTCAACAAGGAGAAGTGCACCTGGGAAGGAATAACCCCAGGCACCAGTACAGATTAGGKGTYGACCTGCTGGAGAGCAGCTCCGCAGAGAGGGATGTGGGAGTTCTGGTTGACAACAAGTTAACCATGAGTCAGCATTGTGCCCTCGTGGCCAAGAAGGCCAATAGGATCCTGGCCTGCATGATGAGGAGTGTTGCCAGCAGGTCAAGGGAGGTGATTCTGCCCCTTTACTCCCCTCTGGTGAGGCCGCACCTAGAATATTGGGTGCAGTTCTGGTCTCCCCAGTATAAAAKGGATGTGGAGCTTCTAGAGAGGGCCTGGGGAGGTCAACAAAGACGATTAAGGGAATGGAGCAACTATTGTACAAGTAGAGACTAAGCGAGCTGGGCCTGTTTAGCCTGGAGAAGAGAAGGCTGAGAGGACATCTGATCAATATGTCTAAGTACCTGAGGGGAGAATGTGGGGAAGTTCCATCTGCATTTGAGGAAGAACTTCTTTCCTGTGAGGGTGACAGAGCACTGGAACAGGCTGCCCAGGGAGGTTGTGGAGTCTCCTTCTCTGGAGGTCTTCAAAAMCCGCCTGGATGCCACCCTGTGCCACATGCTCTAAGTGTGCCTGCTTGAGCAGGGGAGTTGGACTGGATGATCTCTAGAAGTCCCTTCCAACCTCAACCATTCTGTCATTCTGTCRTTTTCTTTTAGTCAGTTCTTTACTCATCAGACCATTTTTCTTTTAATAGTATCTATTTTCTAAAGCTGAACTAATCAATTTCCATGAGGCAATATGAAATGCTTTATTTATTTGAGAGGAGCTCTACCACATGCAGAATTGAAATGGGGTGATTTATATAATACACACATATATATAATATGTATCTGTCTTTCTAAATTTTCTCTTTTAAATTAATTTTTCYTTTTGCACTCTTTTTCATAGTAAAAATACATACTTAGAAGATACAAAAGTGTGAGTTTTAAATTCATTCTTGCTGATCTGAAGGGAACCTTTGATGTTGCTAATGTTTTGTTTTAATCAGAATTCAATTTCCAGTTTCCCTTTAAAGTGATACCTCATCTATCCTATATTTATGTATTACTTAATTTTGTACTCCTGGGAGGTTTTCTTTCACTCTGCTAGCAAAGAACATATTGGCTTGCATTCATTAGGAGATTTTAATTTCTTTCCTGTTACTAAATTTAAGAAAATATTTTTAGAATTATTTAAAAGTAATAACAGGGTAATTTTTTTGATGAGGCTATAAAATATAAAGTCGGGATATCATGATAGTAGCCTTGACCTTTTGAATTTTGATATAGATACTTTACAAGAAAAATAAACTAAAGATTAAGTGGTGAAAACAATCCTGTTCAAGAGAATGACTCTCATATTAAAGAAAGTTTCATTCTTCACTTAAAAGTGATCCCACCTAACTATTCTAAGATTTTTGTGAATATTCTAGATACAGTTAGAACATTCAGATATAAATGCAATCATGAAATATATAATATTGCTTGKGCTGCTTGTAACGTGAAATGCTATTTCCATTTTATCATGTTACTATCATTGTTACCATCATGTGTTTTTCTTTAAGGAATTTAATTGAAAGACTTATGAAAAGATGTTATTCTCGTAAAATGAGCACCTGAACTGAAAAACATTATAAAACAAAATAATCAATTTCAATGCATCAAAACATCTACAAACTCAAAGATTTTAAATAGAAAATGAACTACTGAAACATCTAGTCTTATTTTTGCATATGCTAAACAAAATAACTAAAGTATCTCATTTTAATTCTATCCATATAAAAAAGTTAACATGCATTCCTGTAAGTAAATGTGAGCATGTGAAAAGCCAGAGAGACTATTCATGTGCATAAAATCATTTATGTATCAATATTTGAGAGAATAAGTCCTGTTTGTAGGCAGTGTGATCTAATAGGAAACTAAATTTATGTTTTCTGTCTGAGTACACGGGCCCATTATTTATTATGCAGTTTTCTTAACCTATTACAGATTGGAAATGACAGTTTCTGGGAACCTCTCAGTTCTCATACAGAAACTAAATAAATTTCACTTTAAATCCCCCATATATAATTGTATATTGATTTTTAAGTTGGATCATTTAGCTACATTTTTCAGTGAGTAATGGACCTTTGCAGAATGCTAAATAATGAGGTTGTAGAGTAGCCAGAAAGCAAAACAATTGACTTTTCTATCATGATTGACTGTGGTCTTTTCCTCTGTCAACAAGATAGGGAATGAGTATATCTCATCTGACTAGTCCATCTTATACAACAAAGACTATTTCTAATGAAGAAATMCAGACAGAAAATAAGGATAGAGTCAAGGCCATCAATACATGTGCTATCTTAGTATGTAGAATGAGGTCCCCAAAATGAGGGTCTGGTTCCTTTGATATCTAAATGTAGTCAAAAAATGTCTTTCTCCAAGAACTCTCAAAAGCCTCTACCCTTCTCTTTTGATGATATGGGGAACTTGTGCAGAATTGAACATGTGTTTTTTGTGAATTATCTTAATTCAATCTGGCCAAATGTATCTGTAGAACAGATAGGTCTTAAAATCCTYCAGCAGTTTCTTCTCACCACCTTATCTTCACCAGCTCCTCTTAAGCCTCCAACTCTTCTTCCTCTAAGTGTTATCATAACTACAAATGTTAGAACTCCTGCTCTGCCTATTCAGGGACCAGATGAATTCAATGGTGCCAACATAGGTTCTTCTGGATGGTCTTTCCACAATTCTAATATTTTCCTCTGTAATTTCTGGAATTATTATGTAATCCAGACACACTATCATGGCTAAATTCATATGGAGCTCTAGTACCTAGGTGCTATCATTACATCATACTGAGAAAATGCTCTGGGACAGTAAATTTATGCTCCAGTTTTTATACCGTTTTTATACTGTCTTACCTCTTAAGTATATATTTCTGTAAACAATTAAGGTTTGTATAAAGCATATATACTAATAACTTCTAATCTATCTATTATATGTATATTAATATATATATACACAYACACACACACTAATAGCTACTAAATTCACTTAAAAGGAAATTAATTTCCAATGCATTCATTTTCACTGGGAATAGTATAGAAAGTACTGAAGTGGAAAGATTGTTTCCAGGCTCAGGGAAATATTGGCTGTGGATTTTTAACTGTGGCAAGGCTGTTAGTCTCTTAAATTTCCTTCTCAGGAAAAGCTTGTGTGTGGGGCATGCTGTGGCAGACTTCTTACATCCTACAAGGTGTGAACAACTGAATGACTAAAAGGACATTTTCCCTCCAGCTTCTGAGGTCTTCATCAGCAAACATACTCTCTTACTAAACAGTCAGGACTACTGGGTACAGGGTAATTTATATATTGGTTCCTGGAACACAAGACATTCTTCTAATCACCAATTAGTAGCATTAATTTTTTGTTTTTTTTTGGTTTTTGTTTGTTTGTTTTGTTTTGTTTTTGCCTTACAATAATTAATTATGAAAAACATCTGCAACTATCTCTTGACAAAATTAGGTAGAAARTAAGATCTGTTGCTATCATGGTGATTCTCAAAGACTTTGTATTTAGTTTTTACTTTTAATTTATTAGAATCAAATATAAACTCAATTATATCCCATTTTAGCTGGTTAATTGAAGTCAGTGAGTCAAAGCCTCATCTGCTGTTAATTAACATATCTTCACGAGTACCAGAAGAGTTACAGTAACTGATAACAATTTGTCATCTGGCTTCATCTTCCCCAAAATCTAATTTACTGGATTCTGCAGAGCAGTTGAAAGAAACAGCAGAAATAATAATAATAATAATAATAATAATAATAAGCAATACAAAGTATGTAGGGTACATGATTTCCCACTAAGTGATTCTCTACATCTGCATACCTTACTCAGTTGCTGTTGACAGGTGATGTTACTAAACATTATGCTATTAATTTCTGTCAAATGTACTTTTAATTCTACAACTTTCCCTTAAGCTACCTTCAGTTTCTTGAACAAAACTTCCTTTCATTCTTAAAACTGGCAAGAATAGCTATTTTTTAAAACTATTTCRCTAAATGCATCCCAAATGTAATTTTCCCTCTTTTGCAGTCAGTGTAATCTAAAACTGATTTGGCTCATCATGTCTTTGTGAAACATAAGCAATTAATGACAATGACATTTTTAAAAAGTAGATATACAAGTTGAAATAAAAAAAAAAAAGGAAAAAAGAAAAAAGGAAAAGAACAAGGTATTTGACTTAAAGCCTCTGTACTTACTATGTAACAACAAGTATTCATAGCCTCATTCATTTCTATTCGTATGTAAATTCCTTCATCATTTATTAATTGTTCTTTCAAGGAAATAGGTAAGCTGCTATTACAGAAAAAAAGTTAAAATATAAAATACTTATAATCTTTGTCTGACTTTTTTAATGTTAACTATGTTGCAGATTTACTGGCCTGCAGCAAAAGAAAAGGTGGAATTGTGTAAACTAGCTGGGAAAGATGCCCATGTAAGTATATTTCCCCTGTTGTTACTAAGAATGTAGCACATCTGTAGATTTGCTTCTAAATTCACAAAATTGTTTTTTTAAACTATTCTTAATTTTACATGTATTTTCCTAGTGAATGGAAAAAAAGGTAAATCAGAAAAAAAGTTCTTCATTTAAAAATCATTGCACTTACATGCTTTTCTTTAAATATTAGTTCTTYAGGAACAAAATATTGAATAGGATAAGTAGCAAATATGCTTACAATCAATTTACATAATAGATACTATTGAGAGAAGACTTTCCTCTGAAATGTTTCCTGGGAGATGCACTTGGAGAGTTTGATTTGAAATCCACAAGAGTCTGAATATGACTGTACTGTTGTAATCACAGTCCTTTCTTTCCCATCAGACTGCTCTTTTTTCTTGGGAACATTCTGAATATAACTTCTTTACAAGTCATTAACGAAGCAGAGTAACAGTACATATTACAAATTAACTTATTTTGTAGCCAGCTGCAATGACATAATGTTAAAACAAAATCTCAGACTCATTAACTTTTCCTTGGAACTACAAGTATTTTTCTTTAAAAGTTTCTGTGTATATATAAGATGTATTCATATATAAAATATTTCTTTTGCATAGCACAAATTGCATTATGTATCCAGAGTCCATCATAAATATAAGCATTTTCCAGATGTATAATAAATTTTCTTCCTTTTCTCTCCACAAATCTTGTGTTTTCCATCCAATTTGTCTGTTAGCAAGGTGGATTCCAGCTCGAAACACTCCCTCAGCTCTCTGCCTGAGGAATTTCAACTTTTTATCATAACTCATTTCTACCCTTATCTTTATAGCAGACAAGAACCAAACATCACCTCTCCTGAGCACTGGGAAAATGCTGATCCTGGTTTATATGTAGGATTTGTAGTCATCTATTCCTATCCTCAGCCAAAAAAGGAAGGAGAATATTTTTGTTCTAGAGCTGGGATTGACCTGAGACTCACAGAAATGTACATATAAATGGATCAGTAGGATGTGGTTGGTGTAAAGGGAGCTAGCTCACTCATACACAAAAAGGCACTCTAAAGTATGTTAGAGCTCCCCCCACTTCGCCACAGTAATTTTTATCATGTAATTGTTGTTAAAGCTTGTGCTTTTAAGCTTGTGCTTTAAAGCTTGTGCTTAAGGGGGCTTGTGCCCCCTTAATTGGGGGCAAAAGCAGGAGAACTTGAAGTCAGGTTCATCCTGCAGCTCTCCTGCTTCTGGGCAGTTGTTGACAGGGAATGTTTATTATGAGCAAGTGAACAGATATCCTCCAAGCTATGTTGTTACCACRCAGCTTATCATAGCTCATGACTATGAGCATTATAACTAGAATAAGTTTGCAAGCCTGATGGATGAACTGCTTGGTGGAGCCACCGCAAGGTTTCAGCCATCACAACTTTGAACTGTGTAGTAAACAACCACTGTTACAGTAGTTTTGACTGAAGTACAGGGATACTATGGCTACAACTTCACACAATGTACAATTTGACTGAAGAATAAGCATGGAAATGAATTTTGTTTTCTCWTTTTTTTAACAATAGACAGAATGTGCCAATTTTATCAGAGTTCTTCAGCCCTACAACCGAACCCATGTTTATGTCTGTGGCACAGGAGCATTTCATCCTCTCTGCGGATACATTGAACTTGGAACTCACAAAGAGGTAATTTATTTTCCTCGCTGCTCTGACCTGTCAAGGAGTAACCTTCCTCTTGTTTAGCATTCATCAGAGATTTGAGAATACTGTGTGAGTGCATAAAAAATGAACTGACAGCAGCTTACATAAATAACTGGGTAAATGGTGGATTTTACAGGTCAGACAAGAACTTGTGTGCTCACATTTGATATGTGCATATCATGCTTGCACAAAGCACTTTTCTTGGTAAGACTTAATGTGCAAACTTCTTCAGAATGACATTTTTCCATGATTAACTAAGTGAAGAGCACATTCAAGCCAGATGTCTTGCTTTCTAGTAAGTCACTTCCCCACATATTTTCTACTTACACTTGCATAGTTCAAGATTCATAATTCTATTTTTAATGTATACATATTCCTCTCTCCTCAAAGATTTCCTATTTCTTGTACTTAAAGATAGCATAGAGTTTTTTAAATGAACTCTTCAGAACTTGAGTTGAAGGGCAGCATCTTAGCACATTGCAAATAGTTTACAACCCTGTTGCCAAGSAGGTCCTGGTATCCTCCATCACTAGTGGCATATCCCTGCACTGAACTTAGAAGCTGATTGGTCTTCATTTGCTGACGACACAGAAATCTCTCTCCTAAGTGGTAAATATTTTAGACCAAACCCTCACAGCAGAAAAATTTTGCTGTTGTGTTGGGTATATCAGCCACTTAGTACAYAAGTCTCTCTCTAATTCTTGTATGTATAACACCTTGGCTATATTTGTAACATTGACTATTTTTTCAGACAGTGGCTAGAAGTGACCTTCCTGAATGATTACCCTCCATGTAGTTATTCTCTGAAACTACAGCTTCTTTCTCTTCTCCCTGAGTGAAAGTGAAATTTGAGAATTAAAGAAATATATTAGTAAACGCAATAACTTGAAATATGTGCATATCAGAATTATTCAGACACACAGAATCAAGGACCAATGCTCTTGGGGAAAAATAAAAAGAAAAAAGTATATATAAAAAAATATTAAAACTGTTTTGCCCAAACTAAGTCCCATCTTTTCATCCCACCTGATSTGTGAGCTTGATGACCAACCCAGAGCCACTGCCTATGTTACAGAAATCTAAAGCTGTCTAAAATCTTCCTGTTGTTGTTCCTTTCTGGGAAATTGTTAATGCTCTTATTGTTGTTTGTAGGCATTGCATAATTGGGTTTACAAAGAAATTGTCCTGTAGGCGTCTTTGCTTCGGTACTTAAAATATTCCAGTAAGAAACAGCTGAGCATTATACCTATACCTATACCTATAATGACTCCATTTATGAAGGATGTTTTCATCAGACATCATGAAATTATGGATTTGGCCTAATTGTTCAGTCTGGCAGCCAGTCTAGACAAGGGACATTTCTTGACCAGACCCGATCAATCACCTTGCCAGAGGAGAAGACAAATCCCCATATTATGTTCCCTAATCACCTCACTGTTGCTGCAGTCCTGCCTGTCTGGCATTCACCGGTTGCTCAGCAGCAATGGTAAATTTTGCATTCATCACTATTCAAGCCTCTTCTTGCAGTGCACTGTTTATGCAAGATCTTAGTGAATTCATCGCTTTGAATGGCATGAAATTCCCTCCTTAGGTCCTATAGTCCTCCTTAGGTCCTAGGGCTCTCCAGAGAGAAGTGACATTTCATTTAATCTCCCCTGTCCCTGCAAACACCGTGYTCTGAGTTGACGAGAAGCAGTAAATGTCCCCTGGTTTTGAGGACCGAAGCCAGGGCTCCCATGCAGTGATTCAAACCACTTTTTCCAGATGAATTCTGTTAGTCGTCTTTATTATTATTWTTTTTTTAATCTCYGACTATAAGAATGGATGTTTKGTAAGTAGGAGCCTCTTCAAGAAGCTGTGGGATGCTTGGGAGAGCCAGGGCCCAAGATAGCTGTGTGGAGGTCTTGAAAGCTGTGGAGACTGCCAAGGCAGTGGTGGCTCTGCCGACGGCCTGCTGCCCAGTGCCAGACGAGTTGGAAGGGATCAGGTGATGCCAAACCTCGGTGCACACTGGTTTTGAAGTAGTACAAATCCCCGCCAGGATCACACAATTAAAGGGGATTAAAGCCCTAGTCTTGCTATTCCTGAGGTCTCTGCCAGAACTTCTCTTGACTGCTGAGGAAGAGGCTGGGCCCAACGAGCGTCGCTAGCCACAGCTCTCCAAGGGACAGACTTTTCTTTAAAAGCTTTGTCCAGAGTGAAAGCAGGAAGCTAATTTCTGTGTGAATGCCTGCCTGTGTCCATTAGTTTGTCTAGGTGAAATCTTAAATATTTAATGTTAATCTGTAGATTTAGTAGTCTAAATCTACACAGTCTAAATCTACATAGTCTAAATCTATGTTGCACAAATGCAACAATGTGGAGATGGTCTATTTGTGTTTGATAATGCCAGAAGCAGCTCAGGTTTACATTTGTTTGGAGAATGGCTTAGTAACATATTAAAGTCAGCAAACAAAATAGATTAGTTTTTAATTTTTTACTAACTTTAATACTTTGTACTCTGTTCTCACCTACTTTAGAGCCTGAGGATTTGATTTTTCTAATATACCAAAGGTTTGGGGTGGTAATATGGGTTGCTGTTCAATGATTAAATTCTGCTTCATGCCATGATCGATGGCAGAAACGGAATTTATGTTCATAGATTGAAATTGATTTTTTTTTCTTTTAAGGAGCTTAATTATTCAATATCCCGGGCTTTTGTCTTCTGTGCCTGGGGAGTTTAGACGATACCTCAGTTAAATAAAAAGCTTTAATCATTTGTAATTGGATGAATACTGATGGTAAACTGGATTAGTGTGCTGTGAAGATTGATCCTATATGGCCTTCTTTAGGTATACTTAGCAATTATTTGTGGAGATGGATATGTAGAAATAAGTACTTAAAGTCACTGCATCCTTTTTCAAGTATTTGGTTAAAGCAAACAGAGGTTTATCTTTCAAGATATGTGCCTCTACAATTGATTTTAAGCCTAAAATTATTTGATTTCTGAGTACCACTAGGATTTTAAAGATCTGTAGAGGTGTGGTATGTTAGCAACCTCAGC
Source organism: Nothoprocta perdicaria (assembly GCF_003342845.1). NCBI lineage: Eukaryota > Metazoa > Chordata > Aves > Tinamiformes > Tinamidae > Nothoprocta > Nothoprocta perdicaria. Next base: position 2,585,693 of record NW_020456143.1, on the reverse strand, counting down.
AGAGACCTCACTCTGTTTTTCTGCGTAAGCAGTTTGCTTCCAGTAGGATTCATGATTCCAGTAGGGGTTCAGGTTTAAGTAAGCAACTGAGAAACTAATGAAGAAAGAAATAAAAGTGACCAATTTGGCAATTCATATCTGTAATGATACTTCAAATTATGCTTAACAAAAAAATCAAATGGAAAAATAAGATCATCCTATTTAAAACACAAGGAATCATTCTTAAACAATTCATTTTATTTTTCTTTCCCTATGTCCTTCTTCTGTGACCCAAGAATTAGTCACAATGTATTTGGGAACAACAAACAAGAATCTGTCCTGATATATCTAATATCACTAGCCTTGTTAAAAATAACAAGGAAGATCATATGCTACTCTCATTTAAAAGGAGCTGAAAACTGTGTCTGTGGTGAACATTATTCAGCAGTCCCTAGAGAAATTTTGGAGTCAGCCAGAATCCCCTCTGGGTCTCCTGTTGCAGCAGAGTCTATCAGCACTTTCCCAAATAGAAGCCAGTGTCTTTTAAGTGCAATCCGTCTTTTAATTTGAATAGAAGCGAAGAATGCATTCTTTTTTAAAAACATATTTTTATGTTTCTAAGGTTTACTTTTTGCTATAGAACGAGCAGGATACATTAAAGCAATGAGTGAAAACATCCAGATATAAAACAGAGACACAAACTGTAAACATCAATGCTGACATGACAGCTGCATGATCTAACACACCTTCACCTCATATGTTAGCAGGACAGTTTGTCCAATCGAGTTTTTCTATGCAGCTACAGCAGGGTAATGGATATGTGTTTATTCTCAGGAAACAATATTCAGGCTGGATGCTCAGAACTTGGAGTCCGGCAGGATGAAATGTCCCTTTGATCCTCAGCAGCCTTTTGCTTCAGTGATGGCAGGTAAGACCCATCTATCTGAGCCAGGCACTCCTCTGTCATGCATTGGCTTCACAGTGAGACATCAGAGACAGTAGCTCAGCAGATGTCATCAGCAGAGCTCCTCTGGYATGAGCAGTGTTTCAGATGCTGAGTTTTGCTCTTTGAGCCAGGGGAGCCTTCAGTCTGCAAACACCAGAGCTGGAAATGCAGCAATGCAAACAGAGACGTTTGAGCAAATGTGAGAATACTGCCAGTTCAGACTGGAGGGGGTTTCACCCTTACCCAGTTATTTCTCCTTTAAGACGTCTATACAGAAACACACACACACATACACACACACACAACCATGGACAGACAGTGTTTCAAATGTTTCTGGCCCTTTTTTTTTTTTTCTGCAATTATCAATATGCTCAGCCCTTTGAAGTCTGCTGACATCTGCTATTTCCATAAATACATTTTTGAGGTTTCTATTTACTTGAGCCACTTCTGAGGCTCCAAGTCTCAGAACAAGATAGAGCAATCGGCCTCCTGCGTGTCTTGCAGTGCTGTGTGGTCTGACACTCGGTGCCATGGAATGTCAGCCTGACCTCCAGATTTCAAACCACTATAAGAGCCACTTTTGTCATGGTTTGGTTCATAGCTCAGGACAATTTTCATTTAACTTGTCCATCAAGCATATGAACACAAGATAAGAGTGAAGCACCATGACGTTTCCCCTTACAGCCATAGAGTGGTAATGACAATGCTTTGAAGTATCAGTCACTCCGTGTTATAAAAAGAATATGACTAATGTTCAGTCTTTATTCTTAGATAATAAGATAGATGATTTGTGATTTTGACCCAGCAGATGGGGCAGGACTTCCTTTATTAAAAACAATAGATTAAAGCTAGTGCTTATTCTTCTCTGGGACCCCTAGAACTATTTAATGACCGTGAAGTCTATTTATAAAATGGAATTCTAGAAACTTTAACTATTTTTCTTTTAATGCAATGAAACTCCTTGATTTATTATCCCATCGGATAATTTCAGTAGCACTCTAGTGCTTTGACTGCTCTATATTAAATCTTGTGAAATGAAGAAACTGCCATGTTTTAGCTAAGTAAAACATGAACTTTGGTATATAGGAATTTTCAGGCTAGATAAAATTAATGATCAGGCTATTCCAATATCCCTTCTCTGACTGTGGCTGGTGTCAAGCGCTTAAAATAATGTGCAAAGAATATTCTAAGGAATTACAGGCCTGATCAGAGAATGTGTTCTTGACATCTTGATGTTTTTAAGATCATTTTATTCACAAAAGTGAATAAAAAGTGAATACAAAGAGCAATATTGCTCATGGATCAGATACTGCACCGGGACACAGAGGAGCTCAGTGCCTACCCTCTGCCACAGAGAGGCTCTCAGAATTTCTTCACTCTGCCTCATTTTATTCATCTGTAAAATGCTAATAAAAATTTCCTGTGTCCTTCAGAATGCATTTTGAAATAATTTATAAATATATGAGCTAAATAATATTTCATTTGGTTTTACTCATACATATGTGTAGGCTAATACACCTGAGTAATTTTCATTCTTTGTAGAAATGCCTCATCTTTCATTCTGCAAAGTATTTTGCCCCAAGTAAATTCCACAGGTAAATTATACCCTATGTGAAAAGCTAGTCTTTATAACTGTAAAATTAAATCACCTGCTGATCATCCATCTTTATTACAAAGTATTGCTCACCAAAACTGTTAGGGAAATAAGTGCAACTTGGAATGCGCAATGCCAAAAGCAGAGGGAAGTGCTGAAAATTCCTTGTCAGCAAAGACTAAGCAAAGATGGGCAATTTCTTTTAGCTTTTCAGATTTATCAATCATTGAGTGCCTGTCAGTTAGCAAATACCAATTATCCTGCCCATTCCTCATTATGACAAATACCTTTCAGAATGTACCATTGTTTCTCTACAAAGGCGACATGCTGTCTGAAAGATGTGCTTTTCAATACTGTCATGGAAATAATACATAAGTAACAATAATAATGAAGTGGAAAGAAAACTGGTAGATCTTTTTCTGGACGGATGCAATGCTTTAGTTTTTTTTTTTTTCTTTTTTTTTCTTTCTTTCTTTTTAGTAAATACAACTGAAAACATAACATCTTTACTGAATAGTATTTATTCTGCATTAACTGTCAACAAAAGACCACTCTAACTGATCTTGCAAAACGTTTCTGTATAGGGTAGCAACACAACAYGGGGGAAGGGGATTTGGATATATCATGTTATTTTGTATGTGATTATTCTATATAAACATGACAATTGCCTTATTTCTTTTTACACATTCCAGAGWTTTAACATTGCAAGTCATTAAGTAAAACCAGAACTCCTCCATCCAAAAAAAAAAAGTAAAAAAAATTCACAGTGATTTTTTTTTTCTTCTCTTTACAAAAGTAATGAGATCCAAAGGAAAAGAGGAAGCACTGTGTAATGCTTAGAGTGGTGAAGTCTTGCCTTGCCCACAGAGCTAAYGGAAGAATAAACAGCAGCTGCAATTCTAGCAAGCATGCTGTACTATATTACAAATACACTTTGCTTGCAAGACCCATTCTGGCTGCCCTGTTCAAGTAAGATGTCTCATTTATTTTAATGGCTTCACTCATGATCATGATTTGGGTCTGTAGCCATATTCCTACTATTAACACATTACATAGTTGAGAAGAATTCCCGTAGTGCCTAAATTCCTCTTCATGACTGAAATGTTGGGCAGAGATCCCTACACTGGTCATGGGACATGCTACTTATTTCCCACAGTGAAGTGTCCATCATGCTCAATCAACTCAGGTCAAGGAGCAAAAAAATTAGCAATACTGCTCTAAAGCTAGGCCTTTTTGTCCTGGATATCCCAGGACTCACTAAACCCTAGGGGGTTAATCTACCTACTTGAGTGGCTAACGCATTCAAAAATTAGACTGGGATTCCTTCATTACTTAAGCATATATTTACAAATATACAATATACAAACAATAGAAACACAAGTCATTAAAATGTATGGCAATAATACTTTAAAACATTAAATTAGTTCATAGGCAAATTAGATATGGGTATTGTTCAYATAATAAAAATAGAAAGTTTAATTTTGTTTACCATATAGCTGTAGAAAAACTATTTATTTTTCATTTACAGATGAGTATCTTTATGCTGGAACAGCTTCTGATTTCCTTGGCAAAGATACTGCTCTAACACGTTCTCTGGGCCCTTCTCACGATCACCATTACATCAGAACTGACATTTCTGAACATTACTGGCTTACGGGTAAGATCTCAAACATATGCTGTTGTCATTTGCATCGTCCTAGTCTCTCTGAAGTTAATAGCCYCTTTCTTATATAAATATATGTCCAGTAACTATAAATATAGATACTGTATTGCGGTATCTTTGGATTATATAGCCTCCTTTTTAAAAAGTTCAGTGGAATAAAAGGCTCTAGAGAAATGTTGCAGAGGTGAAAATGCTAATGAAAGAAGCAATAGAAGACCTAATACTTCTTTCTGTCTTTGATCCATACATTTGTATATAGTCCGATAAATGAATAATATGAATAATATCATGATTTAAGTGCTTCTATTTTCAGTGTTGCTGGAATATTTTTAAAACTTTTTTTTTCCAATCACTTCTTAAAAAAAAGTTTCCTACAGCTTGTCAAAATGACAGACTAGGACATTTTTAGGTAGGAGGTCTCCTCTTTTTTTTTTTTTTTCTCTTTTATTCTTTTTAGAAGGTGAAGAAACACCCTTTGTTGCTATGAGGATCATTTTAAAACCACTGAGGGCACCCTGAAATAGCTTCCCAAGCAAAACACGCCTTTTTTCTTCCCTGTTAAAAACATTCGGAGCTAGTAAACCCTCTAAAAAACTGGCTGCATTTACACCCAGGCAGTCACAAACCACACACGGAGTAACATGGAAAGCTTCACTCACAAGCTAACCCGTTCACTTAAAGCATCCCCCTTTTAGCCATCAACTGTCTTTAAAGATGTGGCAACACTGGCCCTGATTCAGGATGCCTGTGTGACTATTATGGGCATATTGTAAAGTCAGAGCCTGCTGACCACAGGGTTGTCTTCCCAGCAGTCAACTTTTSAAAGGGATAATTTCATCTCTTAACACTTGGAGACCTCAATAAGAGGATTTTTTTTTGTACTCTTTCTCTCTTCCCTAAGCTGCTTCCCTACATTTCTGACTAGATGTCATGCTGTATACTCAGGATTTCTCGTAGGGGTGGAAAGGAAGGATAAAAAAAGCCCACAACACATAACTCACCTTTCCCAATAAGATCAGTCCTTCTGAGCCAGTAGAAGATCTCACATTGGACTCTGATAACCCACCCCACTTTGATCTCTGATGTTCCTCAGATGAATGGCTCAAAACCTGGCCCTTCTCTCTTGTCTTCTGTCTTCCACTAGAGCACATTGCAAAAAGCTCATTGTGCAATATAGACCAGAAATGGGCTGAAAGTAATATTAATCAGAATAGGTCCTTCCAAAGGCAACTCTCATACGACTGAACAACTCTTTTTATCACTGGCTACTGAATTGGTACTCAGGATGGAAAGATGTTTTGAAGTAGTTGCTTTTCTAAGGGATACTGTAATATCCGGAAAGGAAAGATTTATTGCATTTTGGAACCAAGGAGCATCTGGTGTTAGCATTAGTATAGATCCACCTCATTCAGAGGTATGAAAGAAGGCTTAGTTCCCAGCCCTGAAGAACTTGCAGCTCAAATACCCACTGTTCCAAGCATTTCTTTATGCTTAAAGTGTTCCTCATGAGCAGCTGGAGATGAGGGAATATTACAAGAACACAGGATAAACTAAAAGCTTGAGGAGTGTTTATGTGTTTTAGTTTTGAGGGGTGTTGTGGGGGGGTGTCTTTTTTCTTTTCTATCATTTCATTTTCTTAATTCTGTTTTCACTTGAAATGTCTGTATTACTGAAAGTTTCCCAAAGAGAATAACATATTAATATGTCTGGCTTTGAAAAGCAGCTTTAATGTATTAGGCTGTGGTGTGAAAACTATCCTATATTACGTAAACACATGAAGACCCCATATATGCTTCAGGCTTGCCCTATTTCCATCTATATAAAATCCTACAGCCACGCTCTGTCTGAAAGCTCACATATATAATCCATGGAGTGTTATACTAAAAGGCATAGGTATAAACTAGGTGCTTCTAATATTTTGAAAAGGTCCTTTTAGGTCTGAAAAAAAAATGAGTGCAATTCTAAATGATGGGAACACATCTGCAATAAGGAATATGTTAGCCATTGCATTATTAATTTATTATGTAACATTATCAATTGCATACACTTCATGCTTTCAGCAGATTTTGGTGTAAAAAAAATATTTACTTGATTTCAGGTTTAAAACCTCTTTGTCATGCAACCCTCCAGTTCCCTAAATCTACCATCCATTTACCAAGTATGTGTTAGATCTCCAGGAATGGTTGTCCATGCTTAAGTAATTTTACAATTAGAAATAAATTATTTCCAGGCGTGACTCATGTTTTACTTAGGATAAGCATAAAATGTATTTTTTTTTTCTCTTWGGGCTGAGAAGATTTTCCTTTCATGCATCTTAACATTTTTTAAATTTTGTCTTATCCCCTTTCTGGAAACAGGATTGTTCTTTCCTAGGGGAAGGGAGGAAAAGGCAAAGCACAAGGGAAAAATGCGTAGGATACCTTCCAGTTCATTGCAGGGCATCTCTATCTTGACTAATTAAGACATGTCTTAATCTCAATGACTGAATAGCAGCCCTACAAAAGAGAAGGGAGGAAGGCAGCTAATCTTTCCCATGACTCACCCAGGCTCATGCTCCTGCCCGCAGCGACACTGCAGACAGAGGCGATGCCGTCCCTGCTSCAAGTGAGCCCTTCTCCAGCCTAGCTGAAGAACAAGGCACTAACAGGGTTCCSCACCAGAGCTGCCAGGGCAGGGGACAAAGACATTCAGGGACGTCTACCTCGCTCCGGAAGGCGACCCGCCGACTGAGCCYGGCTTGCCCTGGCCGAGCGCAGGGATGCATCCCATGGAGGGATACCACGCTGTGCACGCAAGCGTGCCCTGAACAGCTGCACATTCCTCCTGCTTTTATAGGAAGCTAAAGTCATCATTAGAGTGAATGTTTCCATGAATAGAATGAACCTTCTTTTTTTTTTTTTTTTTTTTTGTTCCAGTTTAGTCGCCTTTGCCAGGGACGGATACTTGCAGGCAATGATCGCTCTTGCTTTATATCCTGCCTGCTTTGGAGGGGTTTCAGTTCACTTAGCTTTAAAAGGCAAAACTTAGCATCCTGTCTGAGCTCAGTCATTTTAGTTGTCCCTTTATATAATTTGCACTGCCAGAGCGTGACGCACCCCACCTCTTGCAGGAATCTGTCCTCAAATGGAACTGTTGACTGTCACTTTGTTCTTCTCCTCCATGTCCTTCCCTGAGAGAGGGAGGACCCAGATAAGTGTATATTTGAACTTGAGTTCCAGGTGGTTTAAGTTAACCAAAATGAGTGCTATCCCATGTATCATCATGTCCCATACTCCTGGAAGCCCAACTACAAAGAGCTACTACAGAAAGACTTTGACAAGTTGGGAGTCTTTGTCACTTGTCTTTTTTTATGGGATTTGTTAACTTATACACTGTCTTCTCTTTCTCTTCCATATAGAATATAGGCCTTACTTCTGTGTAGGCCTTCTTAAGGCATGTGCCATTAACCTACATGAAGGATGTTGTAGAATCAAACATGGAAATGTATAACCACTTCAGTGAAGGCTGTAGTGAAGGACTGGGTGTAAAGGCCATTCCTGCTAGGCCACAGAAGTACTTAAAAAAAAAAAAAAAAAAAGGATAATGCCAGAATTTATTGTACCCACTATTCTCAGAGTATATATGTTGCATTTAATCCCCTGCTTGCTTACATACTATCTAACCATGAGATTACCATGAAGGAGAAGTTTCTGTTAAAATAACTCAGATTTTTGAAAGGGGAAATACTGTGTATGAGAAAACAAACAGTGGTTTAAAATGATCATCATAGGCTTTTTCCCATGAAAAGAAGAAAAAAAAACACCCTTGTTTGTGATTGATTTTATTATTTTTTTTATGTAGTATGGACAGATTACAGAAGATGTGACATAGATCTTACTTGCAGAACATAATGTGCTTTTCAGATTGTGATCTCTTTTATTAAATTTTTTTCAATCTCTTTCTCTTCATATCTTTTARAGGGTATTTTTGTATCACTCTCAGTGTCAGTGTTTTCAATTGCGATTTAAACTCCTTAAATATTTGTGTTCTTTTAATTTGTTCTAAATCTGTTCCAGGAACTGATATTGAGACATTTGTTTTTGTGTTTAGCTTGCCAAGCAAAGCAATGAAATTTAAGTTTTTAAAAAATTAATATTAAGAGTTTAGTTCTGTGGATGTGAGTTTAAAAAAATTATATGAAATTCATAAGAATGTTATAGAAATATTTAACAGATTTTTCCTATTAAATAATTAATTAACTGACCACATATTTTAGAAACTATATTGGATGCATATTAATGTATTTTTTTACGCTTACAGATCTAATCTTCAAAGCAGACTGAAAGGGCCTCAGGAGTAATTGAATATTCTTTAGGYTCATTTCAAAATCCTAACTTTAATTTATAGGGCTTGATGCCTTCATCATTTAATTTTCCTGCTGATGCCATTCTGTAGTGTCAGAAAGGTTTCAAATGGAAATACTAGTGTGGCTATTTTAACTCATAAATCTTCCTTTTCTGGCCTTAAGGTACATACTCAGCACTTAAATCCATCCCACTTCGCCTGTTGTCTTAAACTGTGAAATAATGAATCAAGGACCATCTTATTGTTCTTTGTGTACTGTARATTTCTCAAGGTTAATATAAAGCAATAATAATTAGAATAGAGACAGCATTATGAGTACATATATTAGAAGCATATAATAATATACCCCACAAATAATCAATGATGTGCACTGTTTACTCCAACATCTGTCAGCCTCCTCTTTACAGCTTGCTCCGACAGTCTGCCTTATTGTAAGAACAAGTCTAYGTGTTTTACTGTTGAAGTAATGTATTTTAGAGTCAAGGGTCTCTTCACACTGCATTAGCCTAGCTAGTAGCTCTCTTCTGTTTAAAGTAAAACATTATTGATCCAAGGGTCCTCAGAAGAGCTCATCTGTTGTAGCATATCAGGGAATGTCCTGTAAATCACTTCCCCAAATACCTGGTTCACTGGTGCAACGGTGAACTTAAACCCTGGAATTTCATTTCTGATTTTATTGCAAATGAGAAATGTGGAGAGCGAGAGTAGATGAGGACTGGAGATTATGAACAGGAAAGCTGATTAAGAAGTATATATATACAATGAAGGATTTGTATCAAGTTTTTGTTCCAGTAGACATTCCTGTACAGTGTGGACAGAAATATCCAAGCTTTTTTTGAAAGACACCAGAAGTAGTGTAAGTGCTCACCATGTTAGGGCAAAGTATGCCATGGCATTCCTTGATAAAAGCAAGTTTTAATAGTCCCAAAAGACTGTCGTGTTGAGGTAGCTAACTTGTTCTGCCAATGCAGGTCAATGTCTCTGCTTAGCAAGAAACTGTGGCATTAAGATATACAGATCAGCCTTGGACTTTGATATGCTTGATCTCAGCAAGATGCTGTTTTGCATTTTGTAGATATACTCCATAATCTTGTTACAGCACTTATAAGTTTTTGATTTATAAATGTATGATAAAATAAATTTAAGTTAGTCRTGCAATTTAGGAAAACCTAAGCCTGACAATGTGGTAAGAGAAGTGAAGCAGATTTTTGTAGGCAATATTTTATACTGAAACACACAAAATGATAATGCTGCATGTTTGTGCAAGTGAAAGTAAGGTACACACAAAAACAGTGTGCTAAGAGTATATACTTCAGAATCCATGATATTTTTCACTCAGAGTTAATAACAGATTTTCTACTACAAGTCTATATAGTGATTTTTTTTTTTTTAATTTCACTGGAGGATGTAATATAAAAGCAGCTGGGGAAGCAGAAATGTAGTAGTATAGTAGTATCATATATTAGGACTTTCTTCATACTTTTAAAACATATTTTTGGAATTTCCAGGAGCAAAATTCATTGGAACTTTTCCTATTCCGGACACCTATAACCCAGATGATGACAAAATCTACTTCTTTTTCCGAGAAATATCACAAGATAGTGGAACATCTGACAAGACAATCCTTTCCAGAGTTGGGAGGGTTTGTAAGGTGAGGAATCTCTCACATTATTTTTAATAGAAAAGTTTGGTGTGCTTCTGTGGGATTTTTTTTTTTCCCAAATAATCAGAAAGAAGTAATGATACATGCTTCACTGAAAAATAAGCTTGATATTGAATGTGTGTATTACTTTTAGAAAAAAAAGCTAATATAAGTGATAACTCAGCATATGCAAATAATAATATATTGACTTTGAGKTTATAAAATAGTGACAGTGTCTGTTTCATTAGCTTTCAGTGAGGGTTCACTTGTTGGTATGTATATTTAATGTACATCAGTACGTCATCTCTGGGCACTGCGAAAAGCTGGGATCATTCATTTGTTTCTGTGCACACCTCATGTGGGTGTTGAGTTGGGAGGAAGTTAAAAGGTTATACCTTTTCCTGAGCTACATCCACATCTCCCTGAAGGTGTCCTTCCCCGTGGTAAAGTGCAGTCCTTGAACAGTTGATCATCAGGTGCCAAGTCTGCTCCAGCACTAAAAGTTTAAGTCTATTAGTAGTACCTGACCCATTTTAGAAGACTGCCCCATTCCACTTCTCTTTTATTACRTTTAGCATTGTGCCTTATGAAAGATATCTGCCCCTGTGGTGCACTTAACCTGGACCTAGATTTTCTTGAACTGCACTCATTGTAGCAGCATTTCTGATAAGGCCAGGAGCCTCTTTTAAAACGGTAATGCAAAGATAAAACAATTACCGTTACATGGCAGTGGTGACCAGTAGAGAGTCTGCTATTTAGCAKCCCGCTATTGTTCCTAATATCTTCCTCTGGTGGCAGCAGAAGAGACTATGGGCTTTGGCAGACTTATTCTCTCTCACCCCTGTAGTGCCTAGTGCTGAAGGAGTGGATTTGTATGGGTGCTGCCATCCTGTCCTTCAGTCAATCCAGGTACGCAGGAATCATTGCTAAAAGTCAGCAAAATGGGGCTTTAAAGTTGTCTTCATATAACATATAACAACAAATATAATAACAAAATATAAGCTTTGAGCAAATGTTTATCTCCAGATGATCAGTAAACGCCATCATAGTAATCACTCAATTAGGTAACATAYTTCTGTGATGTTTTGTTCACAGGTTTTCATTGACATGTATTTTTTGAGCAACATTACTCTGCTGACAGTGAGTGTTTTCTTAAGGAAAGGACTGAAAGTAAACAAATGAACAAAACAGTGATTTGCCATAAGATGTGTTTAAAAAAAAAAATGCCAGAAATAAGAGGGACACTCACTAATAAAAGCAAACACCACTTGTATGGAATGTGTGGATATGTAAATCTGTGAGTCTTCTGCAGTCCAGGGACCCCCTAATAAATGAGATTTCAGTTACCACAGACATTTCACACTTCGGCCCTTGATCTAAATGTTAAGAAAACAAACAAACAAAAACACCTCATTCATTAATCAGTTCACTAGGAGGTTTTTAACTAGAYGAAAGAATGGATAATTTTCAGTTGGGTATTTCTCAGAAGTATGATTAATGGCAGACTGGAAATGCAAACACATATGATTTGCTGTGACATGGCATTTGCTGATTATGAGAAAGCACTTAATGCATTAGGAAAACTTGATGGACAACATTTTCAAGCCAAGGCACATGAGAGATTACATTAAACTAAGATATATTAGCAAGAGAGCTCTAACATCCTTTACTAGGAAAAAAAAAGGCAGATAAGGTATCCTAACAAAAGCAGACATATTATAAGGTATTCCTAATGAGYAGGCATAATTGTACCTCAAAACACTCACAAGAGACTGAATTTGTAAAGTAAGCATGTTAGGGGAAAAATAAAAGCCTTGAATTTTATTTTTTAATAGATCAGGAACAGATCTGACCATTAAAAAATTATTTAGTAGTAGCATGAAATTGGTATTGAGCATTGGTAGCATGAAAAAAATGACCATTAAAACAGATTTAATGGTCAGATTAGGAACACAAACACCTTGAAAACAGTCGAACGTGTTTTATTACACTCATGCATAAAAATAGTTTTTATTTTATTATATATGCATCTATATATTTATTATAAAATATAAATAATATATTATTTATTTATTATATTTATATTATTTTATTTATGCAATGATAATGCATTAGTGTGTGTAGCAAGACACACATAGCACAGTTGTAATGTGCATCTGTGTGTGTGTTTTTGTGCATGCTCACACAAATGCACATGAGGGCAGACATTCAAGAGGACCCATCACCCTCTGATAGAAAGGAGGAAACTCTCAAGAGATTGAGCATCTCCGAACTCTTTTCTTTTTTTTTCATTAGAACAATGGAAACTTATAGGTAAGGTGATTATAATTAGTTTTACACTGTCTTGTTTTACACATTGAGAACTTCCTGAAGGCTGTAGACTTCTACTGAAAAATTTAGACTCATGCTTTTTTTTTTTTTTTTTTTTTTTATTATATTTGTCTAAATTACCTTCAAACTTCAATATGAATAAAATTATTATTTGATATAAATTATAAATTAATGATGTGTAAGCACATTCCGCTTTTTGCACACTAATCTTCTAAGGTGCTCTGGATCTGTGGTCTGCTGTGATAAATATGCTGTGCTTAATTTTCTGATATGCAATTGATGTCTGTAACAGTTAATTCTCTGATATGGAATTGATGCCTATGACGGTTTCTGCTTACTCTGCCTAGTTAGTGTGGTCTGTACTGCATAAAGATAAGCCTTTGCCTTCTTCCCATAGCAAGCACAGAACACCGGTATATGGGAGAAGACCAGCAACTGTTGAAATCTTTTGCTTGGTGTAAACCCAATTTCCTTCCACTAGAGCTTAATTACTCTCTACCTCACGGTGCCTCAGGGCTCCTGTAYATTAATGTCAGAGACATGCTGAAATTAGAATAGGCTTTGTTTTTAATAAGGAGGTTGGTCAATGCAGCCTATTCTTTGGCTACTTTTTTGCTGTCTGAACAATGTGCCGGCTCACTGGTCATCCCCCTTAGGGAACAGCTTCTCCAGAAAGCATTCCCATCTCCCGGCTGCTTTCAGGCCCAGAAGATTACAAYATACTCCCTGGCAGTTCTTTGCCCCGAGTCAAACAGCTGTCACTTGTCCTGTTCTTCAGCCCATCCTTATGCTTACCGTCAAGCAGCATGTTCCGTAATAATGGAGCTGCTGCAGTGCTGAACAGCACTAATTTAGATTTACGTCATCTGCACTCTGTGTGTCATTAGGGGATATCGTTACGAATGGGGAGGAAGTGCTTTCAACAGTCACTTTCAGACCCTGTTGTGCCATTTATCATGGCAAATGGCATTTCCTATTTTTGCTTTGAGGGAGGGGGAGAAAGTATCATCGACCTATCTGAAATACATGATATGTCTTATGATATATTTGTACTCATGTGAAGTGTGATATTTTGGGTTATTTGTTTTCTTTTCATAAGTGAAAACACGTACAGATATACTCCCATGTATTGAATGCATCACACAGACCATTGCTTCAATACATGCATCAATATATATATCTAATTCTGGAAAAAGAGGCATAAGCTGTTTCAGTTGCATTGCCTTCAAGTCAATGCTACTGCACCAGTTTGCATCTGCTAAAGACCTGACCCAGTCACTACACCTAGAGCTAGATTTTGAAAATAATATGTACCATCYATGCACTGTGCCCTTTGCAGTCAAGCAGTGTCAGCTACACTTTGGCATATATATTCACTGTAATGTGATGACAGAATTGTCATTGTGTTTAAGCACACCGCATATAAAAACAAATATAACCCTGGAAAACAGGCTGCCCGGAGAGGCAGTGAAGTCTCCTCCTTTGGAGAGCTTCAAAACCTGTCTGGATGCAACCCTATGCCATGTGCTGTAGGTGTCCCCACTGGAGCAGAGGGGTTGGACTAGATATCTCTAGAGGTCCCTTCCAGCCTTAACCATTCTGTGATTCTGTGAAAAGGCTTATATTTTCTTTCTTATTTCCCATTTGAATGAAATGAAAAGTAAAAATCCTAGCTTCTAAGACTCCCCACAAAGGTTCTGGAGAGGGAGGTAGGTTGAGGAGATTTTTGTTTGTTTGTTTTTCTTCATAGAATCACATTTTTTTTTGCAGTTACAACCTCATTCTATTGGAATGGAATGTAAATTAGCCAGAAGCAGTAGTCTCTCTGCTGCAGTATGAAAATCCTGTTTATTATTACAGCAATGTCTATTTCTTGTATTACAAGCTGCTCTTTAATGGCTCTGGTGATGTATTGCAAAAGTTACTGCATGTGGGCTTAGAGACTGATTTCTAAGAGACCTCAGCTGCCAAAAAATCAGACTTCAGCCCCTGATGTGTGTATTTCCCAGCGCATTCAGCATCCAGAAGCTTTCTTTGTGCTGGGTGGGAACAATTGAGCTCTTTGTCCTTTTTCTATATACCCTTCCACCCGACATATACTGATCTGTACCTGGGGACAGGGAATATAGCAATTAGGCACAGCCCTCCTGCTTAAACGCTGCTTTCTCAGGGCGGTGGAATGCAATCATTTTAAGAGCCCCTGAGTCAAGAGCGGAGGACACACCCTGCATTCCACCTTGGGGGAATGCAATTCATTTCCAAAGCCATGAGCACAAGAAGAGTTCAAGACCATGACCTTGCATCCCGTCTGATGCTTTAGGGCAATTTGTACTCCTGGAGTGCCAGCTTTCCTCCCGCGAGCCCAGGCACGGGGGCTCCAGTGGTCTCCAGCGTTGGGCTGGTTGGGTCTAAGAGTTAAGAGGTGTTTTTCTTGTCTGGGAAATAGTCTAGCCACCCCGTTAGTGTGAGTCGGGATAACCGGATCATTAACATTCCTTCTGTTTCTATATTATGTAATGCATCACCGTATATAGATAATTGAGCTACCTCCAAAAACGACCGAGGGCTTTATAGCGTAATGCTATACCATTTGGCAATATTAGCTCAGGTCCCGGAAGCAAAATAGCCATGTTAACATGTTCTCAGCAGGGCTAATTAGCATGGGCTTGGTGCCATGCGAGCACAGCTATCCGGCTTCCAGTTCTGGAGGCGTCTCATTCCAGACGAGCTGGGAGACCAAAATTACTGACACTTACATGCTTGCATACTTTCTATGACACCATAATGTTGCCCAGACACAATAGTGATTTTTTTTTTTTTGAGGAAGGGTTCTTTTAGCCTTATATGCCATTTGAAAGTTTTCAAATGATGTAAGAAAAGCAGATGCTCATCAAGATGATGTCATTTTAAGGGCTGATGCTTTGGAGACAGCCCAGTTCCACACTGTATTYGTTTCTAACTGTAATGAGTTATGAGATATGACTGGACTTTGTCAGGTCCGTAGCTCCAGCTTGCCTATTGCAAAGGTACAGGCATGAGTATAGGAAATTCTCTTTTTTTTTTGTCCCTAATGGGTGTGTTTCAACAATGTAATCAGCATTTTTTTTTATTAAATTTCATGATTTGCCAGTGAAGCAAAAATATGTAGGCTATGATTATATATAAGAGGTGTAACTGAATTTTACTGAGCCTCAGGGAAAATCAAAAAGAAAATGTAGTGTCAAGATACAGTTTTAAAAATGGATTATAGAAATGCAGCTGGAAAATATCTAAAACAAAGTCTGGAAAGCTTTCTAGTTGCTTTTCAGAGCATACTATCTTTCCCCACTGATATAGAAGTGTAGAACTCGCAAAATTAACTGCAGTAGATTTCCTATGCATCTCTCAGCTTAATCCAAAGCCCCTGTCTTCAGACTGCTTTTTGTTAATATCATTAAATATTTTTAAAAGTAGTAATGGTGCCTTTTTTTTTTTTTTTTCCATCATAAAATTAGCTGTATACTTATTCAAAATGTGAAATTCTGGGTGATTTAAGGTTGTTTTTTTATAAAGAAAATAGCCTATGCCAATATTGCCATGCCCACTTCTTTATGATACTTCAGTACAAGGTTTCTCAATACAGCTACTCAAACCATAGAAGTTCGGTTTAGCTGCATGATCTGTCTAGTCATTGGACTAGACTTCATGACTTCAYGGTCAAAAACCGTACTTGAAGATTTTTTTCCTCTCTCATTTTATATCATTTTTTATGCATTTATTCTGCACAGTTGATTTTAAATCTGAGAGTTTGGACAACAGATAGGTAGAGGCAAGTCAAACGGTGGAATGAACTCTAAAGTGTTTATACTCAAAATCTAAGATTGCTTTTCACTGAGAATTAATTTTATAATGTGTTCATTTTAGCCATCATCATGTACTCATTTGAAAATCCCATCAGCATGAGAGCAAACAGACTAACAGTAAATWTATAGAGTATAAGTAGTCCATGGCAGTCTTTGAACAGCTTTGGGAAGTCTTCTTAATGCTGACAAACAAGGTGTTGTAGGATCTTAGCATGAATATTGAGTGGCCATGTGGTAAARTGGAGTTTATCAGTGAAAAGCTTAATTTTATTATTGTATTTCTCCTGAAACACATTCAAGCATGCTGTTGTCATCTCTTTCTCTTCACCTGAGACCATTTATTTCTGGTTTTTGTTTTTCTCATGGTATGCATAGCAACATTCCCAAACTTTYCTTTTCTGTATGGTTACATTTTCCAATTTGGATCCTATTTCAAACAGAAAAAAGACTCTGGGTATGAGGTTTAAACATCTTCCAAAATAAGAGCCAATTTTTTCCATTGTGAACCAAATAATTGTGCATGCTTAGCATAAGTAAATTACCGCTCTGAATGAAATAGCAGCAAATCGTTTGAAGAGCAGGAACTCAAAGCTAAAATAAACCCACAGTTTATTTTTCCCATATATTTTTTTACCCATCTGAACCCATGGTTCACACAAAGGACATTTCCATAGTGAATGTGGCCCTTTCAGACTACAGTATTCCAGTTTTAGCTGTGTTTTTCATTTATGATAAAGACCTACTTTCCTATTGTCTTAAAGTCTCGAAATATGTGGATGCCCAGAATGGCATCCTTACCTTGCAAGTTTCACRTAAGCTTTATGATGTCTCACGGTGTGTGGTCAAGGGACTAAGTCATCTTGTCCTGTGTTCAGCTCCTGCAACTTCTCTCCGGATTCAGTCCAAAGACTTCCCTTGCTCAGTCCTACTGGGCACTCCCTGCTTTCAGCAAAGGGAGTCAAAATCAGGAGTGATTTTGACAACTAGCCCCAGTTGCTACTGGCTATGGAAAATTGTCTCTCTGCTGCCTAAGGCTGGTGTCTAGTTGAGTAAGGGCACAGGTTGAGACAAATGTTTGGCCTTTTGGTTTGTTTTGATTTTGAAATCTATATTTAATCCTGGTTGTGCAATTGGCTTTGTACTTGCGCACAGCTCACTGAATGATCTGAACCACAACCTATAATCTTAGTCTGCAAAAGATGCTATTTAACCTCTCTGGTTTCTTTTGCAGCAAACAGCGTGGTTTACACTAAGAGGAGGCTAGAGCAGTGACAGTGTTTGAGAGTGGAAAACTTGCAAAGTTAAAGATGAAGACTCTTTAGTCTCTCTGCCTGACGCTATGGCTCTGTCTCAGGTTGGGGAATACAGACAGAAATGCAGGACCAGTGATGTATTAGGTACTGGACTATAACAGAGTCTTAGTCCAGAAAGATTTCAGACGTGACAGCCCCACAGGGACCAAGTGGCAGTCTGGGGTTTGCACATCTGCACTCTAGACTGAGTTTTCTGTTTGATTTGCAATAAMACCCAGCTCTGAAGAGTTGTGGGGAAAATGGTCAAACCAGCTGTGAAAGCAAGTTTGGGTAGTGCAAAGGCCAACAGAGGAGCTTCACAGATACAGAGGAACTTCTGATTTTGTCCCTAGAGGACAAAGATGACGTGGCCTGTAGTTTGAGGAGTCCTGCGGAGGTTCTGTTTATCCCAAGCCTTCCTATGGAGGTGACATGCGGCTGAGCAGTTCACATCAGCTCTCTGTACACGTTCTCACTTAGATTTAGTTCTAATTGTGTCTTAGGTCTGCTGTGGTGCTGGAGACCTTGCAATGCACAGACTGTGTGCTGAAGATTTTCACCGTTCTGCTACTTGCGTGCTTGGTAACATCTGTTACTGGGAAAACATGTGAAAGGTGTGACTGAGTCCCAGCCATATCMTGATTTTGGCTATAGAAGATCAATTAGCAGAAGTGCTATAAACTAGCAATAGCCACAGTACCCAGAARAGCTGAAGCTGCCTTGTATATAAAAGTATATGATCTCATGGTAAAAAGCATTTCCATGCAAAGGCTCTGTCATTTCACAGAAATAGCAGAAATGCTAGACAGAATTGCCACCTTCACTTTCAGATAAGACCTGGAGACAGAAAGGTGAACTGGCTTTCCCAAAGCTACTCCAGACTTCTATAAAAGAGCAGTCCCATATTTAAATCATATTTCTCTTGTTTATGTATCAACTGAATTTTTACWCTCTCTCTCGGTCGCACTTCATGGGTTGCCTGTATCTGCACCACAACCTGTTGGAATCATGTGAGGAATCTTTCCTTCTACATCAGTATAGTTCAGACTAGAGACTTTGAAGCTAGATTTGTGAAGGGAGACGTCTTACTTTCCTGTGCACGGCCAGTACTTTATGAGAGTTGGGAACGGACAGAATGTATGCAACAAGACATAATAGTAAATGAAATACGGCTTTGAACACATTAGTCCACTGATAAGTATGTTGGCTGTTTGTCCTTATAGAAATTCCTGAAGTCTGCTGAAAGATTTTTCCATAATGTGTGACTTTACTTCTTATATTTAATGTGTTTATGGTGGCTTTACTGTTTAGACTGCAAACAAAAGAAGGGCTCCAGGGCTGTTTGCAGTTTCAGCACTTTCCCCCTCTATTCCTCAGCATTTCCTTTTGTTCAGTCAAGGAATTCACTTTGGAGGATTCTTTTGCATATCTTGCCACTGGCTCTAATTAATAACCTGTTTCTAGAAATTCCAGTCATTGTCTTCTTTGATTTAAGTGGTTGTTCAGGATAATTACTATTTTAAAAGTTTTATGAATCACAGTGTTTGACATCTTTGAAGTTGATTGATTTTCCGAAAAMCTGCACTTTCTGTTCTAATGCTCAATTTGTCACTATTACTTAGAAACAAACAAAAGATTTAGAGCCTCTAAGATGCAGATGTTCTTTAGCTTTGTTGCGATCTGTTTGCTTGCTTAGTAGCTTCTATGACACACATTTGTGCATTTTGATGAAGCTAAATTTCTATCATGCAGAAGACATAGCCGGAGGGAAAGCTGATGCAACAGAAAGTCTTTAGTATAACTTGTTTTTTAAACCACTTGTTCTTAACTCTATTCCAACAGGATTAATTCACAGTAAGCTGGTAGCATCTCTAAGCAAATGGTTTGAAAATCACATTTGTTCTGCTATATGTAAATTGCAGATATGCATAGAATTCTCCCAGTAAAAATATTTTTTACTTCACAAATGTTAGATTATGGCATTTAAACATCATTTTTTAGTGATTTGAAGTGAGGCTTTAGTGATTTGATTATTTAGTGAAACATTTACAGGTGTACCTGTATTTTAATCTAAGTTGTGCATCAGTTATTTTAATTCTTTTTGCAGCTTGAAACCTGATTTTTCACTCCAAATCTAATTATTTTTAGAACAAAGGCATAGCAAAAAAAAATAGCAAAAACTCTTTAATTTCTAATTTATCTCTATCAATATAATGAAATACCTACTTTTGTGGATAATTTCTGCATTTCGGCCTTTGTGGKTTTTTTTGTTGTTTTAGTTCTCTATGCATGACACATTGAACTGTCTGCCTTCTAGCTGACAATTTATCTAAATCTCCAATCAGACAAAAACAAGTTAGAGATTTTACAGGCACTTCTTTTTTTCTGTCATAGAGAAGGTATTTCAGGCAAAAAATTTGGTATTTGTTACAGCTTGTGAAACTGCAAAGCAGTAAGTGATAATTAAACTTTTATTTATATTCAAAAGAAATATGCAGTCTTAAGTGCCTTCATCTGTAATGTAACAAGGTTTATAGTAAACACTGTTAATCCACTGTGCTTAGAAGTGATATTTTGTGAGATAAGATTTCAGATACTTGTGGGTGCTGTCTGTTACAGGGAGATTAGCCATATTTTTGGAATGAAAGGACTGTTCATTCTGCTTTTCTCTGAGCACTTAAATCTTAAATTTGTCTTGTCTTCTTGTTTCATCTCACCGAAATACCTAGTGTTCTTTGTTTTCAGTCCTGGTATCTCCAACTCAGAACCATTGCAGCGTATCAACTACATGCTCCAGTGGCACTGAGCCCAATCCTTGCTTGGTGTAAATCAGTCAAACAGGGATTTTAGGAATCTTTTACTTTGTATTAAGTTCACCTTTAAGTTCACCACTGCCCTGGCCTCCCCTTTCTTGATTTTCTTTCTGTGATCCATGTTATCTTTGCTTTCTTATTCAGCCTTCTTTCTAACCCACTGATTGCGCAGCCTCTTCATCTCGCTATAATAACCCAGTCATCAAGGTTTGCAGCATTTTAGCAAATATCAGTGATTCATTGTGGACTGATTTTATTAAGCCAATTTTTCCATAGAAGAGATTGTTTTTCTTGTGGATCAACCCCATCTCAGACAGATGTTGGGCCAATTACTCCTTTACCCAACCTTTCAGGGACCAATAATGATGAAATATGAGGACCTGAGGTATCCATGTCAAGGTCAGCAGATAGGATGCAAGGCTAACTAGTTTGTACCAATATGGTCTGAAGAAAAGGCAGATAATCACATGTTTTTCAGCAGCTGAAACGTCAAGACAGCTCTCAAAGTTTAATCTAATCTATATCAAATAAATAATGTTAGGAAGGAAGGGCTGTCCTTCCGTTATGACATGGAGATTTCTACGGATTCCAGATGTTACCTGGGAATCCAAGAGCAGGTATTTGTCTAAACTACTGATTGGTTTGGAATCTCTTTGCTCTGAGCTGAACTAAGTCCACCTTGTAGTTAAAACTGTCACAGCTGTCATCAGTTCTTGCAGTTTCACAGTCAGTGTATCATTAGGCATTCAAAGATACGGCATTATTCAGAGATGGCAGAAGAGAGATGAAAGTATTATACGACTGCTAATCAAATTAAAAAAATAAAATATACATTTTAGGTTTCTGTAGGTTGAAGCATGTTGAAGGATGTGTCAGAATATCTTATATAGAACTGTTTAAACAAGTAAAGAGTACTTTTTGCCTCAAATAAAATTTTTACCATGAGTTTTTTGGTCTCTGCAGACAGACTCCATTTATAGTGCTGGCTGGTCATGAATTTCTCTTTATTCCCTTATAATTAGTATAGTGTTATTGGCAACATTTAGATTTATGCTTCAAACATAAGGCACACTCAACTAAATGTCTTTGCTAATGTATCTTAAATTCAAGTAACATGGTTAACATTGTGTCTTGGCTTGAACATGAGGAAATATGGAAGCATCTTAAATCCAAGGGAAACTTATATTTCAAAATACATAGCACTTGCTAAGACTGCTTCCTTCCAGCAAAGTGTTTGGTTTGCACTACTCTTTAGTAGTCTCTCTCAGTTCACTCTGTAGAATTACTGATATGTTTAAAATAAACACTTGCAAAAATATTCTCTTGGATCACAGCTTCAGGGTGTAAAACACATTTCTGGATTTTCCAGTTCCTCACAGAAGCTGAATGTCTGAGATGACAGGAGCAGGAGCTGGACAATGCTGTTTTTTCCATTCCAGCCCCAACACCTCTTGCTGCCTCCCAGCTTTCTGATCCTAGCCAGGTGGTTACGCACATCTCAGGGGCATGCGAGCATCCACCAGAAACCTAAGTCAAAGCAGTGCAACACAAGAATTGTTTAGCTGATCTGAATTACCAGAGGCAGGAAAAGCTTAACACTTTTTTTTTTTTTTTTTTCTTTTTTCTTTTCTTTCTTTTTAAGAGTCTTTGTCATGTCTTTGTAATTGTTTGGTTTTAATTATGCCGCAACGTTTATCTCTCATGCCTTTGAATGGAACACACACACAGGCACAGCTGACTTCTATTGGCTTAAGGCTGCTAATTTTGACACCTTTGTAATAAATCTGTTAGCTAGATGCAAAGGTTCAGGCTTGGCAGGCCTTTAGGAAATCAAGAGGAGAGGTAGCAATTCCTGTAAGAACAGGAGTTCCAGAGGCAATATATTAACAAAAATTATTTCCAACTGAGCTAAACTATCTAAAAGTAGCTAGTAGATGAAAAGGGAAGTCAGTCAGAGTGCATTACCAGAAAATTGCTACTCCTCATGAAGTGAATTTCAACACTTAAAACTCTCTTTGTGAACGCCTGTAATATTTATGATATAGCCCTAAAGGGTCACATATAATCCATGGAAATAGCACTTAACTCTCTTTACCCAGTGTTTCCTGTTGGCTGGTTCTAGACCTTCAGATTCAATTGATCTTTAYGAAGTCTTTTTTTTTTTTTCTTTTTTTTTCCCTTTGTTCTAATGAATCTAGAGACGATGGCTTTTATAACCATATTTGCAGTGCCTAACTTCAGAGCAACAACCCCTTAAATTTTATGCTTTCATAGTTTATAAATGAAGTGAGGTAGACATCTATAAAGCCTACAGACCACTGTTAGTGATGAGAATGTTTCTCTCAAGTGTTCAAAATCTTGGTTTCTGCTCATCAATATCCTTGCATATGCCAATATATAAAATTTTGTGCCCAAATAGGGCTGTGGAATTGAAAGACATCTGTGATTCGGGACAATAGGGAACACACAAAATCAATAGTTTGCTCATATTCTCATCAGAAAGAAGTAAATTCTTAAGCAGACTCCTAGTTCCTGCTTTCTAAAATTTAAAAATTCCTTCTAAGATCTACTGCCCCTCCATTTTTTTTTTATTTCCTGACAAATGATTACTACTGTCTTTGACATACTCATTAGTATTTTGAAACACTTCTGTCATGCTATTCTGTTTCCTTCAGAGGAATGTTTTTGAATATCTCCAGTCATTTTAGAAATAGCTTAATTTCTTAAATGCAGCTAGATGGAATTATCAAGTCCTGTCTTTCGCTTATCTTTATGCACACAGGTTCACTTAAAGTCAGTGAAAGGATACCTACCCTTCAGAAGGGMAATTCAAATTTCCAGTTACCCTTTCTCTGTTGGCTGCAGAGAATTTGGGCAAGTGTCCTAATATCTTTGAGAACTAAAATAAGATAAATGGTACAAAACAAATATTTTGTGGAGGGTAGAATGATATTTCCATAACAATAATTATTAAAATAACATGACTGTCTTTCCCTGGCATGCCTATCTTTGATATATATACAAAGCAGTTCAGTATTTGCATCTCTGGAATTTGTTTGTGAATACAGTTTTTCATTTTTAAGAAATCTATCCAAAATATTCTGTACTATTATTGAGTTTGTAAACAATTCTTGAAGAACCACTGATTGCAAAAAATCACATTACATGGAACATGAAATCACATGACCTAGACATATGTTTTTGGGGCATTCCAGCTGTGGAGCTGTTCAGAGAATATTGCAAATAGATCTGGATATAATTAAGAATTTTTAATTTCTCATTCTCTGAGCTGAGAAGCAACTACTGGAGCTATTTATAAAAAAAAATGTCCTGTGTTTTGAGAAAACAAAGGCAAAAAAAATCACTGTTGTGGTTTTTACTGTTTTTACTAGAATGATATGGGAGGTCAACGGAGCCTAATAAACAAGTGGACCACTTTTCTGAAAGCTAGGCTTGTGTGCTCGATACCTGGTCCTGAGGGAGCCGACACACATTTTGATGAATTGCGTAAGTTGTGTTTCCTTAATGGCTTGTTTTGACATGAACTTTGCTTGTTTGTTTCTGCTTTGTCAGAGCACCATGTCTCATTCTGATTTCACTCATTTTTCACTGCTGGCAATATCTCTGTCTTTTATTAGAGGTCCTTGATTATAACTGCCATTATTCCACTCAGATTTTTTTTTCTACTTTCTTTCCCCTACCTGCAAAGTGACCTGATGATTCTGTATAGGAAGCAGACTATCTGCGAATGTAGATACCTCAGAATATTTGCATGAATTCATGTGGCATAAATTAAAACTGAAAAATGAAGCTTAAGTGTTTACAAAACTCCAAATTATAAATATAAATGTTAAATGGATGTTTAATTAAAAAAGGCTCTTTTCCCATTGCAGAAGATATATTCTTACTTTCTACCAGAGATGAGAGAAACCCTCTTGTATATGGAGTCTTCACTACAACAAGGTATGTGTTAGGATTGTGTTCCCTACCACCACCAAACCAGTCCTGAAGGTTTAGCTCAGGCCTTTCATAAAACCCTGATATCAGTTCACCCTCATTTTAAGAGCAACAGGAGACTGCTGGAGTAAGGTTTACCATAGTGGGGCTGTAATCAATRTGGCCAGTATTTTCAGAAATGGAAAAACTAATTTTCCTAAAYCTTTGTGTGCCTAACTTATGAAAAAACAACATACAAATTTAAAAACAAACAAGAACATACTGATTCAAATTTGCAAACTACATTATTAAGATCCAAATAGTACCTATTTAATATATTTTATTGACATCAAATGTTATCTTTTCTATAAACAATGGCTTGATATCAACTTGTCTTTAGATCAAAAAGTATTGTGCTTTAAAGCAGTATATCAAGATGCCATTTTTGTTAAWGAAAAATTCATAAAGCACTACCATTTTATATGCAGAGTTGATTGAAGAATAACTTTATCTCATGGGGTAGAGTAATGAACATCTCAGTTATGATAGTGAGGCAAGCTATGCAGAACTGTCAGAAAATTATTATTTATTTTGCCTCCAGAACCTCTGAATTTAGTGTAATTAATAAGAACTAATTGTACCTTGAACACTGCAAGCGTAGTGAAAAGACATTCCTTAAGTGAGAAACAACCTCCACTGTGGATCCACAGAACTTGCAACCACATTAAATATTTAGAATGGAATGAAATGTTGCTGATGATGGCCCAGGAAATAACTAAAATACATCTCTGTCTGCAGCGTGATGGGGTTTCACTAAAGAAATGGACTGTTTCTTTTAGAAAAGAACACAGAATATTMATTCCTCTCTATCTCTTCTTTAATTCTGTTTTATGTACTCATAATTCTACAAAATGATACAAATGCAGACTTCCAGCTGCAGAAGGTTCTTATCATAATAGTCAATAAATGACATAAGAACCAGTCTGCCACTAGGAGAAATGACAGTCTAGCAAGTTATCCCAAGGACCAGCAAGTCCTGGTGAGCAATATTTAAACTGCAGTGACAGCAACATAAATCATGTGAAATTACCAGACCAGTACACAACATCTGTTATTTAGCACCATTTGTAGCAACTCTTGGGTGCAGGACTTGATGCAGAACCTATCAGACTCAGCAGAATTAATTGATCTGATCAAAGATACTCTTATTAACACTTGAAACATGCATTTCTACCTGCCTTCTCTTTTCAGCTCTGTCTTCAAGGGCTCAGCGGTTTGTGTGTACAGCATGGCAGACATCCGGGCTGTCTTCAATGGCCCTTACGCTCACAAAGAGAGTGCAGATCATCGATGGGTACAATACGAAGGTCGTATCCCGTATCCCAGACCTGGTACAGTAAGTGTCTCCTTAATTACATACTGCTATTTTTACTGAAAGGTCATTATACTTTTCTCCCCTCCAGATTAGTAACTAACATTTTCCACTCAGGATGTTTTAAATTATCCTCTCAACTCTTTCCCTACGGTTGACAGCTCAGACTTCTACCTACCCTTCTTAAATATGTATGTGTTTGTGTGTGTATATATATACACACACACAGACACGCACAGTTTCCACTTCTCTGAGATAACATTGTGTCCAGACTGTCCATTTCCTGATTGTCTCTCATATTGTGGTCTCCTACTATTCAGCTATTCTCTACTATTCAGCTATATTCCCATCTGTTGAGACATATCACCCCTGAGACACCAACACTCCATAAAAAGCTAAATGCTTTTCTTTTCAGACTATTAAATTATGAAGAGGTGTTTTATTTGAATTCTCACATTTCTGACTTTTTGTTTTATCTTTGTACTGCAACAATAAATTTTTTAAATCATGGTCCTGCATTCGCAGTTGAGGAAGAAAAGGATATTTCAAAAAAATGCAACCACTTAATAATAATTTTAAAAAAGCAGAAAATAAAATGAGTAGAATTTTACTTAGAAGGTCAGAGTGAAATAAATTAGGAGTAATATAGATATTATCTAAGATAGCTTTATATAATCTAGGTCAGGTACTGAGCAAAGTGGTAGTAGGCAGCTGTGCAAACCCAGCTGAGCACCAAGCTTCCATGGTCAGAATGGCACTGCTGCCTCAGCTAAAATCCATCCAGGTGGCTCGGTGTGATTTCTGGGATGTCAGCATCAGCGTAACCTTAGTTTCTGGCCATATTTTCTGGTTTATTTAGATCTTCTCACTATTTCACTTGTGTATCTGTGTACTCTTCATCATCCTGTCAATGCACCTTCCTGCCTTCCTGCCAAGTCCACTGTTGTCCTACATATCTGGGAGATAAGTGGTACAAGTTGGAGTGGGCATCTATAACACATATTTGAACAGCTTATCTTTGAATGGTACGTTCAGGCACATATGTATCAGAGTATAATTATCAGAGTTCTGGATGTTGTAGTTCACAATTTATTTATATGTAAATGTCTTTATATGTAGTTCAAAATTATAGGCCTCAATTAACTACTGAACTAGCCATTCCCCCTTCAGCAGGCTATGGACCAAGCCTTGGCCCATGTCTTTAAGGCATAAATGATCTCCATAAAGAGCAAGGCAGCTTCAGAGCCTGATTCAGACCGCCTGGGATCTGAACTGCTGGAGCAAATAGACTCCTAATTTAGACAGTGTAGCTTACATGTCTTGCTCTTGTGCAGAATGCATGATGTCCCCAGAAAAAAAAAAAAAAAAAAAAAAAAANAAGATTACGTTTAATTATTTTAATCATTATTTCTTCAGCACATGCAACTCCATTACTGGTCAAGAAGTGCAGATGCATTTAATTTTAAGTACAAAAATGGTGCCAGTGAGAACAATAGCTGGTCCCATGGTATCTGAAGAGATTAAAATAACTCTCTTGAAAAGCTCACGGTGCCCCATAAGGATGAACACTCTGCACAGACAGACGGGTCATAAGCTCATTGCATTTTTGAGTGTATTAGCCATCACATGGTTGAGCTGGGATTCACAAGGAAGGAAACATGTCATGCTGAAGCATGTCAACACTGATCTTTATCACTGATTTGAGTATCCATTAAAGTATTTTAAAGGTTGGGAGTTTAAAGATAAACAGATATTTTCCATAAGCCACCCCTTAACTCTACAACTGCTTCCTTTAAGCACCTGATAACAGCTGTGAGAAAATGGTCCCATGAAAATCCTTAAGACCTCCATACCCAGATGATCTTTGTAGCAGTTTGTCTGACCATAGGCTGAGGATAGAAACGGATTTTACTGAAGAAAGCTCTCTGAGGAAGGCTATCTGTAATTTTTTGCTGTATAGATAAGGTAAATGTATTGCTGCACAGTTATTTATCTTTAATGTCTTAGTGAGCTGGAGTAGTCTTAGATTGCAACATACTTTAAGCTTGGTGGTTAAAGGTAGGGCATCCAAATAAAAAAATAGTCTTATGCCATACTCTTATCTTATAATGGGCTAAGCCAAGCTTATGGAACAGCACAGGTTTAGGCTGTGATCCCAAAACAGGGATCTGTGCTCTATGGCAGGGAAGGGAGGCAGTATGCGCTGTGCCTTCAGAAAGCTTCAGTTTGTGTAAGTACTGCAACACCACTCCTTAAAGACAAATGTCTTCACTTTTTTGGTTCAGGAGTGCTCAGAATAATGCCAAAGATGGATAATCCATCCATTTTTAAGATTTTTTTTTTTCTTTTTTAGATTAAAACTTTCCCTAAGTGTTGCCCACTATTAGCATGATCAGTACTCCTCTGGTTTTATATTTCTTATATTTTAAGCAACTAACCACTTCTAAAAATGCTTATATTATGAAATGCATTTCCTTTTGAAGTTTGACTTCCAGAGAGACATTGACTTCCTTTCAGCATTTATACAGAAGCAGGAGCCTGCTTACCCTAATTTAACGTTCTGCTCAGCTGCCTTTATCTCCTAAGTAAATAAAGCTGTTCACTATAGGGGCTGTGACCACTTTGATATTGAAATTTTGACAAAATGCTTCCTGTGGCAATTTGTGCTGGCGATAAACTCCCAACATGACCATGAGATCATTCCTTCACAATGCGGCGCCTGCTGCACTGGGGGCAGCAGCTCCGGGTCTCGCGCACCCGCATGGTCCGCCTGCCCTCTGGTGTCAGCTCTGGGACCCCCTGACAGGCCCATGTCTGATGTCTCACGCCTGCAGATCCTGCAGCTTTCTTCTCACTGTTGGTAGGAAGTGGAAATAATGGAAATTAAGCAGAGATAATGCTTGAAATACCCTTAGATTGGGAAGCTGCAAAAAAAAAAACAGAGACAAAAGAAACATCCCCAGCACATAGGATGGCTTGGAAGCCGAGGGAGCTTTAGCCGTGTCTTTTTTTAACTGTTTGAAAATTGGACTTGCATGTCTGAAGCTGTTCCCAGATAATAAAACTAGTTTTCTTCCAGTCCTTTAAGGATTCATTCATAAAATTATCAATTGAAAAAGAAATCATGAACTTTGCTTAAAATGTGTTCTGAATCTTCTCTGTGTCCTAGAACAGTTTTCAGAATGCCCAATGAGGGATCAGAGAAAGCATTAGAATAAGATTTTCAGTAAATAAAGAGGAAAGAGCATTTCTAGCCCATTTCTGTAGCTGTACCTATTGTAGTATCAGAGCATCACACAGTGAATTCAGCCCATTTGGTAACCCTTATAAGGAATATAAGGAATCATCCTGCCTTTATTGATGAATAGATCATCACTATGGCCAGACTTTTAGTGTTTAAAAATGCTGATTAACATTTAATCGAATCTATCAAAATACCACAGACCTTAATTCTTATTTGGGGCAACACCAAATACTTCCGGAGGGATCTGGTTTTCATATTAATCAATTTGCCAAAAGTTCAAAAGAATTTTCTGAATTAACAAAGCCAGAATTTTGTATTCTGATTGATTTCTTGATCACAATAAAAAACTGTCCAGAATGGAGGATGCACCTTTTGTCCATTTTAAGAACATTACATCTCACCTCATTCCACTTCCTACCTGAACACCAAAATATGGCCCTGAGCCTCCAGATACTCTGTTTTATTTATTTTTTTCCAAAACCTTTACAATCTKATGACAGTTTGGCTATTCTGTGATCTTTCTCATCTTTATTTTTTCTCTCCTTCTTCAATGAAGCCCTTTCTTTTATTTCTTCTGTTAACCCAATGCACAGGCTGGCCAGGATATTGTATCCATCCTATTGTGACTTGGCTGAGCCACAGAGAAAGATGCTACAACATTGTCTGCCAAAAAGCTTCCCGCTGTCCTCCCATCTGGTTAGTTTTGCTGCTTTAATAAGTGTGTTCATAAAACACCGAGGATGCACAGGTTTTCCTTGTTATTTTTAGACTTTCTTCCTCCTTCACCTGCTCTTTTATAGGGTGGAATGCATTCTTCACTTCTCCAATTCCTCAGCCCTTTGATCTCCCCACTGTAAATGGGGCTGCTCAATTAAGCGAAATGTTTCACTTTAGGGGTTTGTTTTCCTGAGAAATCCTCCTCCACTTCCTCTTACTTACCAACATGTTTTCCCCAACATGAATCATGGTTCAGCTCATAGCCTCCTCTCGAAACTCTGTGAACCCAGTCACCTTTCCCACTTGCAGAGGTTGGCGCAGGATTGCAAAGTGCCACCTGCAAAGTCCAGTTTGCTCATCCAAATGTTCTCAGTCTGGTTGGCCTCAGATTAATGCTTTCTTGTATCAGCCTCTACCATCAACAGAACAGGTGTGTTAAATGGTAAAGAAATACACAGTGAAAGTGCAGATACCAGGACAGCATAGGGCAGATTTGCCATGTCCAATTTGTTTTAGAGAGATTTTTTGTTTGTTTGTTTTGCTTGATTATACTCTTTAAGCAGAGGGAGGAGGTTCTTCTTAATTCCACTAAAAATTTGGGCTGTTTTCTTCTTCTCTTCAGAGAAGAAGAGAACTGGCTGGAGAGAACTAGCTGGAGAACTGGCTGGATGGCAGAGCTCAGAGGGTGGTAATAAATGGGGCCGAGTACACTTGGAGGCCTGTGGCCAGTGGTGTCCCCCAGGGGTCAGTACTGGGCCCAGTGCTGTTCAATTTCTTCATCAATGACCTGGACGAGGGCACTGAGTGCACCCTGAGCAAGTTCGCAGGTGATACCAAGCTGGGTGGGGTGGCCAACATTTTGGAGGGCTGTGCTGCCATCCAGAGAGACCTGGACAGGCTGGTGAGTTGGGCAGAGAGGAACCTCATGAGGTTCAATGGGGACAAGTGCAGGGTCCTGCACCTGGGGAGGAATAACCCCAGGCATCAGTACAGATTAGGGGTCGACCTGCTGGAGAGCAGCTCCACGGAGAGGGACGTGGGAGTCCTGGTTGACACTAAGTTAACCATGAGTSAGCAGTGTGCCCTCGTGGCCAGGAAGGCCAACGGGATCCTGGMCTGCATGATGAAGAGTGTTGCCAGCAGGTCAAGGGAGGTGATTCTGCCCCTCTACTCAGCTCTGGTGAGGCTTCACCTGGAGTACTGTGTGCAGTTCTGGGCTCCCCAGTACAAAAGGGACGTGGAGCTCCTAGGGAGGGTCCAGCAGAGAGCGACAAAGATGATTAAGGGACTGGAACATCTCCCGTATGAGGAGAGACTGAGTGAACTGGGCCTGTTCAGCTTGGAGAAAACTGAGAGGGCACCTGATGAACATGTATAAGTTCATGAAGGGTGAATGTAGGGAGGAAGGGGCCAAGCTCTTCTCAGTGGTGGCCAGTGACAGGACAAGGGGAAATGGGTGTAAGTTGAAACACAGGAAATTCCATCTCCGTGTGAGGAGGAATTTCATTCCTGTGAGGGTGACAGAGCCCTGGAACAGGCTGCCCAGGGAGGTTGTGGAGACTCCTCCTCTGGAGGTCTTCAAAACCCGCCTGGATGCCGCCCTGTGCCACATGCTGTAGATGTCCCTGCTTCAGCAGGAAGGTTGGACTAGATGATCTCCAGAGGTCCCTTCCAAACTTGAACATTCTGTGATCTGTGAGAGCCTTTTTATTCTTTGGCCTCTTTAATACTTGCTCTCAGTAACTACAAAGTTAGCAAGAAATTCTTTCCGATAAATGTCCAGACTTTCTTTTTCTGACACAACCCATCCGTTCTACAGAGAAACAGTAAGGCTCTTTGCAGGCACGTCCAAATGCCAAATGTATTGTGCAGCTCTGATCAAACTGCTGAGTAGGAGCCACACATCGAGCTGACTCAGAGTCAGCTCATCTTCAAAACAGTTTATAGCTAGATCTCCAACAGCATGAAAGTGCCTAAATCCTAAGAATCATCATTTAATGTCAAGGGAAGGTCTATATTTAACAAAGAAGTGAATAGATGATTCAGTGATAAGAAAACTCATTTAGAGCTTGGGACACTTTATATCATTGGGGAATGCTGATGGACTGCACCATATTTTTTTTCATTGTGTCCTCTTATTAGGTAAAAATTCACTATGTGAGAGTTGTAGAGACAAGGACCGTGTCTGTATTGGTGTCTGGTTAATACATTCTCCTGTAAAGCAGAGCTTTTTTCCCAGTTCCTGCAGCACTTAGTGTAAAAGAGAGTTTTCCAGTGGAAAACATATCTTTTGCCTCCTTGGTTAATATATTACATCCTTAGTATTTTGGTTAAACTAATAATAGTTATTCCATGAGCAGTGAAACACCTTCCACAGGAAGGAATGGGGGAGATCCCAGGATGATTCAGGTCCATTAGCCTGGAACAGAGGGAACCTTCCCTCAGGAGAGTATCCAGACTAAGGTATCTCATTCTCCAGGATAGCAAAAATTTACAGTTTAACAGCCGTAGTATTTCCCACTAACTTCTTCAGATGCTCTCAAGAAAGTGCCTGGATTAGTATAGTGCTTATTTTTCCTTGTGAGTTGCATAAAATTACCTGGAGGTTGTGAAATTTGTCAAGCAGATGCCCCCTGCGCTCARTTATGTCGAGTGCCTCTTGTGTATCCAGCCTGTGGGTGTTAGGMTGTTAAGGAGATCTAAGATTAAGGAAGAGTGGTAAGTCACTCTTAAGCTAGGACTTTAGGCACAGTAGAAAGCAGAACTCTTGAAGATCACAGGGAAGGGCATTCAGTGTTTAAAAATTGTTGACAGTCAACATTATTACTGAATTAAAGACACACCACTAAATGAAAAGGATTTTTTTTTACAGTCTTTAAAGGTAGATTCCTAAATAATTGTCACAATTTTAATAGGTGTTAGATCCAGCAGCTCTTACTGACTTCACTGGATGCTATGAAGCACTATGCATTTTGGCAAATCAGGCATTTATTTAGGACCCTGACTTCTGGCACAAGCCTTTGAAAATCTTGGCCAGAGGCCCCACATAATGTTAACACAGTTGCACCGTATGTCTTAGTATTGTGTGAGATCTACACATCCAGTACCACGCTAAGCTGCAAATTTAATAAGATAAGTGAAAAAAGAGAAAATCTCACGTGTGTGTAGTGCAGCTGAGTTAGTGAATATTTACTTTTAGTTGAGAAAGATTAACTTTCATTTACCACCTCCTGATCAAGTTTGGATACAGACAAGTGAGGGAAGAAGAAAAGGCATTTTTTTTCAGATCATTCAGGATTAGAACTGGATCCAGTGTGATTATTGTCAACTTGAGGTTACATTGAAGGTATTGAAAAGACTTAAAGTAAATAGTGAATTAATTCTGTAAAAGTTTTGTAACTTGGAGTTTGTACAGCAGTTGAATAGAAGTATACATAGCACTTTTCACCGTGTTTTGTGGTGGTTATTTTTTCTCTCTTTTTCATTTTTCATTCAAGAAATTTTTCATTTCTTAACATGCAGATTTATATTGTTATCCTTCATGATAACAAAAGTGTAAGAAACCTGAAAAGAATAAATTGCACAGTGAATGTTCTTTGCATTATTTCTCTCCGGCAAAACTAATTTTCCCATTAGAATTTTCCCATTTCCCATTAGATGATTCATTTTTCTTGACATTAACTATCTAGAAGAAAAGYATCATCTCTGAGCTGTTTCTTTAGATTTGTTTGTTAGAAAGAAAGAGATAGACATCTCCTTTGAAAAGTTCATATGCAGCCAAGGGAAGAATCTAAGTGAGGTGAGATGAATCCCTTATCTATTGTAAAACACATGATGAGATAGCAGAGTGATAATATTATAAGAACTTCTGTGGAAATGGATGCCTGTGTAATTCACACAAAACAAAACTGCCAGCCTACGCCTGTGACATTTGATACAAATGCAGATCTCTCATTGTCTCCAGTGGGAGACCATTTYACATATCTGAGACAGCATCTGGTGCTGATGATGTGAATAAATGTCCCCTGTGAACTGGGCAGAGAACACCCTACCATTATCACATGGGACATGCACCAGGATGTGATCTCACATTTTCTGAGGTGAAAGGCTACTTCACTCACCCACTTGGCCATCCAGCCTTTATCATCATACATCCTATTGATCGCTCCAAAAGGAAGCACAAGCTTACAGGAATTGTTCTGTAATGATGGGTGGACACAGTTTTTAACAGCTGCCTGAGGACTTTGCCAAAGGGTGGCCCAAATGCAGTTTTCATTCCATTCATYGTGCCACGGTTGGTGATGCCTCTGGAAATAGCCCCCTTTGCCAAGCATAATAGAGTCACACCTGGCCAGCTGTTCTTGGTGGTCATGCTTTCTTAGGATGGGATCCAGAGCCCACTGATATAATTGGAAAAGTCCTGTTGACTCAAGTGGACTCTAGATCAGACCTTTAGTTCTTGTTTCTCATAAATGAACTACACAAGTTGGCAGAGATTTCCCCATATTGTGCATGATAGGTTTAGGGCTTCTGGGAATATTTTAACAGCTTTATAGTTCCATGTTGGTATACATTTTAACCTAGCTGTCYTTAGTAAGTGATGTCACTACTCTCATCATCCTTTGTTTAAACATTTTTGATAAGGTGCTTAAGCACTTCACATCCCAAGCTTGGCAAAAATCTGGGACATCTTTTAGACTCATTGGGCTATTCTCATTTTGAAATAGAAATACATTTCTGGCCAGAGGTAGGTGAACAATAAACAGAGCCACAGAAGATGTAGGCTGTATCTTAAAGTTATTGAGTGAGAGCATGAACCACAGAAAATGCACATATAAGGGAAAATCAAACTGTAGTACTGAGTAAGGGAAAAGAGAGTACAGCTGGGGAAGCAAATAACAATGACTTTGATTCTGGTCCTGTGTAAATATGGAAAATGAGTCTCTTTCTACTAAATTCAAAAAACTTCAGTTCAGCCCGTTAAACACAAATTCCTTTTTGAAATCAGTAAGATTTTTGAGTCTGGATTCCAGTGTAAGTAGGAAGAGATTCAGACTAAATTGTTCTAAAGATAAAGAGAAATGTCCATTTCTGAAGCATTGTTTATGTTGAAAGTGTGTATATAACTTGGCATTTGTATAGTTATCGAGCTGTTTTAATCATTTCTTTTGTAGTATTGCTCAATTTTTTTCCCAAAAACAAAAGTATAAAATCGATATTATATTGTTTGTCACACCTATTCTTCAGTGTCTTTTGGTAAGTAATTCAGAACTATGTATTTCTTTGTCAAATTATTAAACTAACATTATTATCTTAAAAAAATAAGATTACAACCCACCTCAAGAGTGTAACCTTGTAAAGCCTTTAATGTGTGAAAGCGCAGCAGGACACAGAGCATGGGAGATCATACTCAGCAAACCAGAGGATAAATTTCTTGYGCAAATGCTAGCAGAAAATCCATAGGATTAGCTCTTAACAAAAGTATATATACTTCTAAATGAACTGTTTTTTTCATGCTTCTTAATGCTAGTAGGGTATAATGCTAGTATACTTGAGGCATGTGTCCCCCAGGCAATCCTGTAGGCCTGTTTGGGGTTGAAGACAGATCTGGAAATGTCCCCTGCAGATTTGATGTTTCTACCCTGTTTTGGAAAATAAGAAAGAGAATTAAACTATAAAAACAGTAGCTGGACTGTACTTCACTGACCTGTTTTATCTTCAGTGAATCTCTGACATTTTTAAGAATGTTATCCTCAGAATATTTTGCTTGACAAATTGGTCTATCTTTCCTTTTAGTTTATTTGTGCAGGTGTGTGTTCATGGAACTGGATATGAAGTGCATTGTATTAGATGTATTTAGATACAGGCACACAACACCCCTTGTGAAGCTAAATCTGCAAGATCAAAGCTTCAGTCATGCCCTGTCCTATTAACTTTTACTTTTCCAAGGTAGGGAATTGTCATTGGAGAGGAAAAGGGTCTTTAAGGGGAGATGGATCCAAGTTTGGTACAGAGTCCACAGGGAGAGATCCGCTCCTAGTTAGCTAAAGTTGCCTCACTGGGAGGATAAGCACCAGCAAAGGGAGAGGCATGTGCTCAGCCCTTGGCACAGTGTATATCATTCCTAATTCAAATGCTTTGGATAATGCCAACCCTTACATCATGGAATAAATCCTGACTGCAAGTCCTTAATTGGCACCACAAATGGAAGGCGTGTTGAGCTGGAGAACTGGGGAGTGTAGTGCTTTCTGTTTGTAGGGATTAACTGTGAAGGAGGATTGCAAAGCAACTTCACTTCAAATCCCAACCTTGCGAAGATATTACTTGTTCATATTTCTTTCTTCACAAACTGTGTTATGGCTCCACCTGGCAGGAAGCACAGGGAAAAAAAGTAGTTTGAAAAATTAAGCAAACCGCAGGACATACATGAAGGCATGTCATCACTTGGAATATGGTCTCTAGTTCTTATTATTGTCTAGGAATTAGTACTTCCCAGTAATGCATTTAGATAAATCCAGACTGAAACTAAAAAGTGTCTCAGACTCAGGTGACAGATTAAGTGTAAAACGGGACAGTAAAAACATGTAAGAAGTCGTAGAAGGAAAGAAGGTACAAAGATGAATTTGAGAGAATATGGATCGCAAAGTATCGATATAATCAGCCTTGTAGAACTTCTTGGACTCACACCAACAGGCATGTTAAGGAGACMCTTGAAGGAGATTGGGGAGGAAGGTTTTTGGCATTCTGAAAGCAGGAAATGTGAGGATCAGCCTGGAGTAAAGCACAAAGATGTGTGTAAGAAAAAATGAACAGCAGGATTTGATTAGGTTGTTGGTAAAGGCCAAATAGAAATGGGAGCCAACCTCAACAGTGAACAAGAGACACTGGGCAAGTGTGGTCTAAAAGAGGGATCTCAGCATCCTTGGAAGAGGATGAGGCTGCACTGTTCAGAGCCAGAGAGCAGCCCTAGATCTGTGAGCTGGGGCACAACTTTCAGCTACGCGAATAAGAAACGAAACTCTCCTCTGAGAAATCATTTGACATCTGTGGAATATGCCTTTTATTATAAGAAAAATAAAAATGAGGCTGTCCTATGCAATTTATTAGAAAGTTATGGTCCTTTATTGCCTGTAGGCAATCAAAAAGATAGGTGTGGGCAATTCAGTCAAGAGGTAACAAAAAAAAAAAAAAAAAGGAAAATAAAAAAAAAGGAACATTATTAAAGCACTTACTAGTCGCCTTCTACTACTATGACTCTGGACTTATTCCCCAAAGATTCAGCCATTAGTCAAGCCAAGCATTAGTCAAGCCTCAAGTCAGTGGGTCACTTGCCCAGTTCTTGTCCACTTCAACACCAGGGCAGATACTTGGCCTGAGAGAGAGGGGCAATCAGACATCACCCATCACTCAGGAATAGGAAATTGGCAGAAATACTTCTGCCTAAATCCACTGCCTTTCATACATGTGTTGTGCTTGATTTCTCTCCTCTATGCACAGAGGACACATTCTCTGGCTTTGCTGAAGATAGAGGAAATAAAATCAGCAGAAAATAAATGACTTGTGACTAGTTCCTGTGATTTGAGTCGTTGAGATTATCCAGCAATAGCCACTGGAGGGCAGTGCAGATTTACCTTTGAAAGTCTCCTGCACAGCTACCAGGAAAATTAGTTTATTCAGTATATAGCAAATTGAACTGTATATGGGTATCTGTGCTTGAACTGTGTATGGGTACCTGTACCTTGAAATGGCAAGCTGARTGGAATAATAGATCATTTATTCATTTCAGACTTGATTTCCCTCTCGGAAAACACCTGAAGTGAGAAGGCTCCTGTGAGTGGGGCAGAGAATGAGGGAGGTAAAACTCTCTAGGGATATATGCATCCCACCATGAAAACTCTCCAGATTAATATCTATACATATGCTATATATGTGATTATTTATATGTAAATATATACATATCTATATATGAGAGAGATAGAGAGATGCTTTCTGTGAATGAAATAGTGGGCACTAGTGCGGCTTTCTGGTCAGTGGTATGAAATGATGAACTGAGCACCCTGATTTCTTACAGATTCAAAAAGATTTCCCAATGTTCTGGCAGAAGACTTGGTTTCTAATTGAATGTGGACTGAATTCATCTTATATGGACTTATATGAGACCAAATTTCTCATGGGATCTAGACTGTCATTGGATATTACAGTATTATATCTCAGTAGTTCCAAAATGCTATAAGAATAGTTGGAATTATCCTACATGATTGGATTGTTAATGATTAAATTTTGATGATGCCAATATATATTGCAAAGAAAAAAAAACCTAAAAATATGTCATGAATGTATGGCTTGAAAGAAGCAGGTTGAGAATAGTGTTGTATCGTCATGATTGGTTTAGTGGTAAGACTATTAATGTTACATCTAATACTATCCACCATTGAACAGACAACCTTTTTTTTTTCTCATATTGCCTTTTTAATGTTAAATTTGTGTTAGCCCAAGTTATGTCTGGAACATAACTTTCTTCAGGGTTCTTTCTTCAGAATATACATACATCTGTGGGGTAGGTGCAGGTATCGAAATATTACAGAAGATTTGTGATTCTGACTATAGTAGCACAAGTAGGTAGGATGAGAAAAATTAGCAAGTTTTAGGTAGTTTTAAAAGATAAAAKAAAATAGATGGGAGCTATTCTTTGAATGGATTTGTGTGTTTACACGTATACAGAACAAGCCTTTCTTGGCCAAGGTTTTAGGTTAAGGAAACATCTGACTAAACTTATATTTCTATTTAGGCACATGTGTCAGTATCCTGCTTTTCAAGAAAACTGAGAAGCTAGATAGAAACCTCTAGTCTTCAAAATACACACACAAAAATATCTGCAATTACCCCTATTTCTTTCCTAATATTCCTTTCATCTTCTTGTTCCCTCTCTTTTGTTCAGTGTCCAAGCAAAACTTACGACCCGCTTATAAAGTCTACCAGAGATTTCCCTGATGAAGTCATCAGCTTTATAAAACGCCATCCATTGATGTACAAATCAGTCTACCCAGTGACCAGAGGACCAGTGTTCACTCGAATCAATGTGGACTACCGACTGACACAGATTGTGGTGGATCACGTCATGGCAGAGGATGGACAGTATGATGTTATGTTCCTAGGAACAGGTATGTAAGATTTCCAGGGTCACGCTACAGAACACTTGTCCCTTAAGAACAATTTCTTTTGAACCAGCAGGCACCAGTAAACATTCCGGTAAGCATCAGAAAGCTCAAAATCTTCTTTTAAAAGTAATATTTTTTTTCGCCTGGATGCAACTTCATGAAGGTTTCAGGTACCCTCAAGTGTGTGCCAGCACTTCATAAAAACACTGATATTAGATGAACTTGTTGGCTCAGAGAATCACTACTGAGATGAGGATTTTAACATGTCATGCTCTTGAGGAGATAACTCAGATAAATTGAGAATAGACTTTCTTCCTGTCCAAGTGCCTGACTGGGATAAACTACATGATAGTGTATACAGTATAAACTACATGGTTATCTGGCTCTACTTCTTGATGGCAGCACATCAGTAAGCCATTAAAAAGCAAAACACAACAAAGCAATAAAAAGAAAAACCCTTAGTAGCTTAAAGAAGTAATTTCCATTATCAAAAATGACCTACTGCTTCAGTATTAAGTTTTATGTGACATTGAACATTTAAAATCAGGCCTAAAGCTCTTGCCTTATTCCACTAAAACACTTAAAAAATATTACTTTGCAACATGAATAGCTTCAAATCAGAGGTCTGAGTTTGATGAATAGATTGAGATTGAGCTACTCTGACAGGAAAAAACATGCTTTGTGGTTATATTATGCATAATTATGTATCTATTTACATTTGTATGATTATTGTATACCTTAAGGAGAAAGTCTAATTTTATAATTGCAATTAAGTTTCAAATCACTGGAAGGATCACCCAGCAGCATGGTATGCAAAGAAACATTAGCATACCATACCTATTCATAGTGTTTCAGAAGTAATTATACACACACTTACTTTACTGGAATTCCTTATTCCCAATCCACATTTGAAATTCCTTGAGTATTACCAGCTCTAACAAAGCACTTTCTTTCCCATTTAAATGCTTTGCTAAGGAGGTCATTGTCGTTATCCTTATCCCACAAGAGGGGAAGCTGAGGTACACAGAGCTAGAAGGGTTGCCTTGGTGCCATAATCATGGAAAATCCTGGTTGCTTTCTGAACGAAATCGTTCTTATAGTCACCCAAGTGGAAAAATGACCACATTTCTTAAGTTGTGAGATGTCTTGAATTTGAGAGAGTGCCTGCTCCATCTAAGTCTTACTTTTCATATGATAATAAAGTAGAAAAAAAATTTAAGCTTAAGCTGTAAGGAAACATAAGTTTGCTAGCTAAAGCGTACAAAATTTCCTTCCAGTGGTTGCATAGGTTACTCTCAGGGTTTTGCTATCCTTGATTATAATCATTTCTCATAGGAATTAAACTATATAAAGAGTTTAGTGGCTAGAATACTGTTACTGACCAGCATAAATGATTAAATTTGCAGAGTAATTCTTCAGGCTTGGAGCTTTTTAGACCAGCATATATGATGTAGTCACTAGGTGGCACTCTGTAATACACAAACTTTTTTTTGTCTGCACTGCCTTCATTAAAAGTGAGAGTTTTCTTTTCCAAAAGCACATGGTTTTGTTCCATTTTACCCACATAAAATTGTCCTAAGAAAAAGAGAAAAGTAAACTCAAAGATAGAATTTCAGCTGTTATATGTAGAGACCAAACACAAATATAGCAAATAACTCAAGATTTTGAGCAGCAGCAGTTTGGGAGTTTGTGTGTTTGAATGTGACAGACCTCAGGGAGGCTGGCAGCTCAGTACCCAGCCTCCCTGCAACCCCTTACACATGCACAGACTTTGGCAAACATGGTAAACTGGCCAAGACAAATTGAAATATTTTTCATTGTGATTAGTCATATGATGCTTTTTGGGAAACTTAGAATGATAATCTCACTCCTTCCACTTTCCTGTGCTGTTACCCTTTTAATATTGTGCATAATGCTTAGGATCAGGCTGTCTTTTGGCATTTCCACATTGTATATTCGAGCCACTCAGTCCACTTCCCCATCTCACTTTCAATGTTTATTTTTAAGGCAGTTCAAAATTCACATGTTTGTGGAGATATGAGTTGAACTGGGTAGCTATTTTATTCATTAATCAGGAATTAAAGTTGAAATTAACAAATAACTTCAACTTGAAAAAAAAAGAACAAAAACCCTCCAGGTATATCTAAGCAAGCTCTTTCTACAGTTTCTAAATGAATGTCCTGATGTGAAAAGAATTATTTGTTCAAAAATTTCCCCCGAGTATCAGGGTAAATGAGAAAAAATATAATGCATAATTCCACACATTAAAATGCAACCTACTTCTCACTAAGAAGCTCAGCAGTATAAAAACTGATCCTCTAAAACAAAAGCAAGTAGCTTCCTGCCACTGTAGCTCTCCAAGTTGACTCTCTTTGGGTGTGAGATGG
This sequence comes from Nothoprocta perdicaria, assembly GCF_003342845.1. Classification (NCBI taxonomy): domain Eukaryota; kingdom Metazoa; phylum Chordata; class Aves; order Tinamiformes; family Tinamidae; genus Nothoprocta; species Nothoprocta perdicaria. The sequence continues at coordinate 2,544,433 of NW_020456143.1, read as the reverse complement.
GCTCCAAGTCTGGGGCAAGGAAAAGTGCAGAAACTAGTAGCTGGGAAGTGTGTGTAGGGGTGTGTATGCATGTGCGTGGTGTGTATGCATGTGTGCCTGTGTGTGCAGCAGGCAAGTTAGATCACTGATGCCAAGAGCAGCCTACAGTTCCATTSGCTCATCAATACAGTAAAAACACAAGTGTAGTGTACAGGAGCCATTCACATACCTAGCATGGATAGATGTTGTTTGAAGACTACATCCCTGGTTCACTAACTTGTTTTCCAATGGCCATTATTTCATTTTTTTCTTTGTAATCTAAGTTTAGAACATCGCTTTTTTATTATTTTATTTATTAAAAAAGGAATCCAAGATCAAGTTGATATAAAATAAGAAAGGAAGAAGCACTTTTGTACTGAAACATGACTGTAGGGATAATGCAATGTGTTTTTGTTTCAGACATAGGCACAGTGTTGAAAGTTGTGAGCATCACAAAGGAGAAGTGGACTAAAGAGGAGGTAGTCCTAGAAGAACTCCAAATATTCAAGGTAAGTATTAATAGAAACAACATTAATTAAATATTATTTAGGGGAATTTAAGGCCCAGAGTGACCTCATATGTCTGGTTGTTTGTTTATTGGAACTAGTTCAAGTTTCCAGAGGGACACTGTTTAAAATTTTAAATGTGTTGGTATTCCTTGGCTAAGTCAAATGAGAAAAAGAAACAAAACTCCATATTTTTTGATCACTTTATCATATATTCTCTCTCTTATGTGCTAGAGGTGGCCTTAGCCAGAAGTTCTGACCAATATTAAATAAATGAAGTTAGAAGTTAAACACAGTGTTTTCCAAGCCTAAGGACAAAAGCTTTATATATTATTTCTCCATATATCTTTTAATATGTCAGGCTTTTGTTCTTCATGTCTTCTTTCCACTGTCTTGAACACTAATTATAAATATCACTTTGAAAATACCAAGATCACTCAATGGTCTGCCAAGTAATCAAGAGTTTCACTATGTGTACCAATTTGCTGCATTCTTAGAATATAACATCAAGGGCAAATGCCCCATATCATATTTAATACAAAAAAAAAAAAAAAAAAAAAAAAAAAAAAAAAAAAAGTAGATTTTTTTTTCTGCTCAGCAGACATTCTTTTAAGGCTTTTTGGTAACTTTTATAAATATTACTTGTGTGCTTTTGAATACAAAAAAAAATTGAAGAGAGTGAAGGGCTTAAAATATTCATTAAAATTAAAAATAAACATTAAAATTAAACATTAGACTTAAATGAATCATTTTCTGTTAGGAAATAGATAGTACTCTGAGCTCTGTCCTGYTCTTCCATCAGTCATTCACAAAACTTGCACTGTCTTTCATAGGAGTGAAATAAGCTCTGGTGCAGAAGATCTGCCTTTGCATCCCTTAAGAGCCATCTGAGCTTTTCAAATAGTGCTTAGGTTCATATGAAGGATCATTGCTAGTCCCTGGGATGAGATAAACTGCAGACCGTGAATAAGAGCCACTCACCTCATGAGTAGTAGGGAAAATTCATCAGTAATGAAGTCATCAGTAATTCAGGGAGGTTTTTCTGGAAGCATGTATGTAAAGGCTTCTGGGGAGGTTTTGTATTTGTTTTGCTTTGTTTTTCCACACCTATTTAAACCAAGTAAATTCATCTGTAATTTTACTTACTTTTTTTGTGGTTGTTGTGCGGATGTTCTCTTTTTCCATTAACATCTGAAAAATATGTAAATTAATAAGCTTTACTAATTCATTTTTCAGCATCCTTCATTTATCTCAACTATGGAGATTTCTCAGAAACAGGTAATTTAGAAGTTTGTTAAGATATATTGTATACTTGACATCTAGCTTCTTATATTCTGATGACTTCTGTTGCTTATCTGCTAAACTCTGCAGAGATGATTCTTAAATTGTATTTGGTAAAAAGGAAAAAAAAAAGTAATTCACATTTGCTTGCAAACAGGAATTTGTGTAGCAAAATTATTCATGGAAACAAATCTCTAGTCATATAGTTGTGCAATTTGTGAGTGAAGTCAATGCACACTCAATTTTCCTGACATTAGAAATGCTTGACTCTATTAAATCTAGTAATAAACTTTTGTTACTATTATTGCTGCTATTCTGTTATTAGGAATACAGAGGACTTCACTGAGATCAGGGCCTTGTGCTAAAAGTTGTGCCTACCCAGACCGAAAACTGGCGGCTCTGCTCCGAATTCACAGTGCAGATGTGGGTGGTCCCAGGCTGGCAATGGCAAGGTCCAGCACCAATTGGGGAGCTCCCTGTGAAAAGCTGCTCCAYGGCAGCTCTGCAGTGGCCACACGTGCACTCGGGGGCCGCAATGACACCAGAGCCCCCCTCGCCACCCCACTGTGGTGGCAGAGCATGGCGTGCCTGCCATGCCGAGCAGGACACGCACTGCACAGCTGCCTCCCATCCGTCGCCCCCGGGAAGAGGTGTTGGGCCAGCTGGAAGCGCTGCCGGAGCCGGATCCGGCTCAAGAGCGGCCGCTGGACCACCCTTGTCTCAGCACGCAGCCCGCGCGCTCTTGGGGGAGAGGGAAGTAACATTATCCCTGTTTTGCATGGAGAACAGAAGCAAATCGGGGATAATGTTTTATTCACACAAGGTCATCGCTAGTTCCCCATMCAGATTCTGCCACGGCTATCCTTTCCCTTGTTTTTTAAGCATACTGTTAAAACTGCTCTCACTGTGGATACCATCTGATTTTTTCATATGTTCAGRCAAAAGGTGAAAGGGTGTTGAGTACAGTTGTCTTTCCAGGACTACTGTCCTCTCCCTTTACTGTCATGTTGTCCGGCATTGATGGAGATTGTACAATTYAAACAGAGCCCTGAGAAACATTTTGCAGTGAAGGAGGTGTCCTCGCACGCCTTATAAAATCTGGGACAAGGTTGAAAGTCTGCAACTGTGACCCTGCAGAAGGGAACTTTTAAAAAGGGCTGCCCAGAGAACGCTTCTAATTCATTTGCTTTGCCTGATTTGCAGCAACAATTGTACATTGGTTCCAGGGATGGATTGGTTCAGCTCTCCCTGCACAGATGTCACACGTATGGGAAGGCTTGTGCAGACTGCTGCCTTGCCAGAGACCCATACTGTGCCTGGGATGGAAACTCGTGTTCCAGATATGCCCCCACTTCTAAAAGGTGAGAAAAAAGAATGCTATGCACCACAAAAGACCCTCTTCTTCGCAAGAATTTAGCGATTCCGAATCAGAGTATTTCTTTTTACTTGGCACGCTTTTTGCCTTAAAATCATAATCAAGCTTTGACTGTATTTGTTTTTCTGCTAGGAGAGCTGTGAAGGCAACATAACACTGTTTAAGTGCATGTGACAATAACTCAGATACTGCAAATGGCACTGTAAATTCATCACTTCCCTTTTTTGTGCCAAATGCTTTAAGTTACAAGATGCTTAGATTGAGGCCTGAGCCTGCGTGAGTGTAGTGATGGAAAACAGAGAAGCAAGACCCTCTCTTTTTGCATAGGGGAAACTTACAGTCATATAGTGGAGTTTAGTATAGCACCCCAGAGCTGTCAATAGCAGATGCGTTTAACTCTCCAAGTCTAAACTAACAAGCTACCCCTGTCTCATATAACTTAGTAAGCCAGCTACGGCTCAATGTGTCACTCATAAATTGCACTCATGAACCAATCATGAGAGGCAGACAGAGGTTGCAATGGTGTGTTTTGAACACATCGGGAGCAGTTTTCCACAAAGAAAGGGGCTATATATGAACTTTACCTATGGGTTAGGACAGCCGGTATGAATTCACATGTAGGGGGAGCACTAACTGTGTTTGCTGTTTGGCACATAGTGTCCCTCTTGGACTGTTGGCTGATTTAGCCGATTTAGCCAGAGCTCTGAGCATGCTGCCTTTACAGCCTGTTTGTTCCTCTTTGGAGGAAGCTTTCCTGACAGTAATTCTTGTAGTAAGGGTCGGGGGTTGCAGCCTGAGCTCAGGCTCTGGAATGAGACCTTCTTCTGCCTTAGGGACTGCAGGACTGGGGCCTAAGCAATTAGACAAGCCATTGAAGTTAATGAGTCATAGGTTATTGTGTCATGGTGTCATGGAACTTTATGTATTTTCCCTCAAAGCCAAAGTAAACTAAATTCAGTGAAATGTAGATGAAAGCAGAAAAGCAAGTGTTCAGGCTCACTGCAAAGTTAGTCACACGTGAGGGTTGCTGAAGCCTGAGATGGGACTGGGATACAGAGATTGATGGTCCATGCTCTTAAACAGATGTTCGGTTTGGTGGATAGGCCAGAAATCTGTGGCTCCAAAAGAAGGAATGGGTGACTGGCCTTGGGAAACCTCCAGTAGATCAGTTACTTAAATGTTTCCCTCTGTCTAGCTGCCTCTGCTTCCAGCATGTCTAAACCTTTTACCACAGTGGACACCTCTGCCTCAGGATCCAGCTCTCCTGCCGAGGCATCRCTTTGTCCTCCTCCTTTTACTTGCAATGTAGCTGTGAGAAAGTGAGCTCCTTCCTGTGTCTCAGCTGCTTCTACTGAAAGATTAAAATATGAACTTCTGTTTCTAGCTCTTGGGAGACAAATGCAGTCATTGACATGGGAAGAWTTTTTTTTCTTTAGAACTATTATAATGAAACAGCATTAAATCACAGTGAGTTTAAGTAACACACCCAGAGATTACCAAACAAGTTAGTTGTGAAACTGGGTTGACAGTCTAAGACTCCCAGGACTTTACTCCGTTCATTTCCTTATAAAGAAAGATAATCAGATTTGTGTCATTTATTTACTTTTTAATTTAAGTAAATTGTAAGTTTTTCCTTCTTCATTTTAATGGTTGACTTACTACTTATCCTGGGCAGATCCTGAGCTCAGCTTTGAATCACCCACTGAACCAGAATTCTTTTTCACAACATACACCATTAAATATGTTTTTGAATATTTCCAAGACAATCAATTCTATCAGAAGATCTGTGATAGAGCTCCTGGAGCAATTCAGATGCTCTATCACCATATTCCACATCTTTTAGTCTAGGCAAACGGGTTTTTTCCCTCTTTTTCCCTCTTTCTCTTTTTTTTTTGTTTCTTTTTCCCTCTTGCTCTTCCCAGCGGTTTTCCCAAATCACAAGCCTTTCTCTTGATGTGAATTGTACAAATCTCTCTAGGCCACATGCTGCTTTGAGGGTGAGGCTGGTTTTAGTTAAGACCGTAATTGTCAGCAGTAGGGTGGGAGCAACGCAAGTCCACATCTGCTGAGCTCCTCTGCATTTTGTTGTTGAATTCCAGCAATTATGTCTGAAGTGTTACAAGTTTTCATGCTCTTCCCATAGGCGAGCCAGAAGGCAGGATGTCAAATACGGAGACCCTGTTGCACAGTGCTGGGACATTGAAGACAGTGAGTATTTTGCATCTTTCTTTTCCTTTGGTTGTTTCAATAACAGTTGCAAATCTGCTGAGCTGGAGGGACTGATGACGTTTGGGAAGCTGCTGCCACTGTGTACCTTGGCTTTGCTGAGGCTTGGCCAGTGCTGGATATGGTGTCCAGCACCCCTCATGCTCCTTGTGTAATGCATCCCAGCATTGACCCACAGCACCAAAATGTGCCAGCGATGCAAAAACCTTACACTGCACCTGAGCAGATACCAGAACCTACACTCCTTCAGAAAGAGAGTAGATAATCTCATGAGGAAACCTATATGGGCAAGCAGGGGCTGCTCCATCCTCTTCTCTGCTGCCATGCACATCAAGACAAAAGTCCAAGGGCCCAGGTCCAGCTGCCAAACTGTGCAGCTCCCCCTCCCCAAGGCTACTTAAATACTCCTGTTATTAACAAGAGCCTCGACCTCCTCCTGCCAGCTCCCCCTTCCCTTTCCCACACCCTCTTTTCGGATGCCAAAGTGTCTGGCTTGCTCCGTTGGCAACTGCAGCCGTTCCCTTGCAGCCTGCACTGTCAGTATGAAGTCCTGTGGTTACACAGCGATCTCTGTGGCAGCATGAATAAATGGAAAGCATTCAAAACCAAGCTTGGGTTTGTCTGGGGTTCTTGTATTCACTTATTAAAGTGAACAGCCCAGTCAAAACAGTATTGATCGTATCGCAGAGTTGAACGTTTGATTCGAGTGAAGCCACCACTTTTGACTGATCTCCGGTTATTCTCATGCCGTGGCGGCGCTGGATGCCTGCCGCAGATCTCAGTGTGAGACACTGCAGAAATCAGAGCTGCTTGCCACAGGATCAAAGCCCGAGCCTGCTGCACAGTATACAGGACTCCCACTGTACATGCGTACATGCAGACATAATTAAAAAGTCAGGCAAAAAATCTTATTTCCATTAGAGTCAATGGCAAAACTCCCGTTGGTTCCCAAAGGGCCAGCATTTCTCCACTTACTGCGGTATCTGAGACTGTGCAAAGCTCTCAGTTGCAGCAACACTAGGAGAAAGGCTGCCAATGCCACTTTTTCCTGGATGCATAAAGAGATAGTGAAAGAAACGTTCTTGCTGGACAAATGTAAAATGGCTCAGTACACAAATTGAAACAAATCCTTGGTCCTCCTGCATGCCATCAAGATAAATTTTATCCTGCTGAGGATGACCACTGTGCACCATAAGAACATGAAGCTGGCCTGTACCACTCCAGGCTCTTGGCTAATCTYTGTTATTTGTGATGATTAGCAGTGTTACAGCCCCAAAGCTTATATAAGTTTAGTACTCTATCGTGCAAGATTTTCTGTTTGCAGACTGTCTTGGCTTCATGAAGTTGTTTGCCTCTGCTGAAACCTCTGTGGTGCAGTGAAATAAAAGAAAAGCATTTAATTCAGAGAGCTTGAATTTCTGTGGATCTACTATATATACTTAAAATATTGAAAAAAAAAAACAAAATTGCATCCATTTTGTTTTTGAGCTGACTTTTGTTTTAGGGGAAGCTGCTGCTTTCACCTTCCTCACTGATATTGACAAAGTGTAAGTAACAGCTTGTGCCTAATGATAAGGCAGATAAGACCCAGATAAGGCAGATAAGACTGTACTGGAAAGGAAAATAGAGAGCAGAGATTAGAAATGACATGCTTAGGTTTTACAGAAGGCCACAAAGGGAACCCAGATCTGCTTATTTCAACTTTGGAGTTTTGTCTAAAGCAGTCTGCACAGCGTTCCACCAACTGAAAAAGTCAAATAGTCCYGTGACTCCTTCTCAGGGTTCAGGAGGAGCAAAGCAGACCCCAGTGACCAGAGCCTGGCTTCAGTCACTGCTCCCCCTCAGTCAGGTCCAGCAGTAGCATTACRTCCAGGAAAAATACAGAGCAGGTTTTAAATCCCTCAAAGGTGAAAGCCTCAACTTTAAAATGGAGCAAGCCCATGATAGAGATTTTATTGACCTCCTTAAAAACCAGTTGCACTGAAGGAAGGTTAGCAGCCGCCTCTAAATCCTCATAGTTATGTTTTAAGCTAGAAGTTAAGTTTCCTTTTGCTTTTTTTGTACTTCACTTGCTCTTATAGCATCTGTTCTGAATCAGGCTATTTTCCCATTGCTTTAAAAATCAGGTCAGGGTTAATCTGCTGTACTGTGTTTGCTTTCCAGGCATTAGTCATGAAACTGCTGATGAAAAGGTGATTTTTGGCATTGAATTTAATTCAACTTTTCTGGAATGTATTCCTAAGTCGCAGCAAGCCTCTATTAGGTGGTATATTCAACGCTCTGGAGAAGAACATCGAGAAGAGGTAAGTTATAGTCATCAAGGCAAGTTTCTTCCACAGAGAATTCAGCTGAGTATTGAGAGGCAGGAGTTACTGGGATTAGTAGATGTTTTACTTTTCCTTGCTTCACCTTAGCTATCACATAGCATTCTGGTATCACCATTTGGGTCATACATTGGGGGAAGACAGAGGCCATTTGTACTGCATCTTAAGCAGTTTTGTTTATTTACTTTGACTTATATGCTCATTCTATTACCAAAAAAAAAAAAAAAAAAAAAGAGAGAAATTGTGTTTTAAACAGTAAAAAATCTAAAAAGTACTAAAAAGTTACTTTTCTTCCTCCTAGTAATTAGCAAAACTAATAGTTCTATGAACAAAAATGTATCAAAAAAATGAAACTTTATTCACTTCAGTGTCTGATTGCCTTCCCTTATCATGTTGAGCGATGTAGCTAAGGGCTGATATATATGGCTCTCTTCTCCCTATCCCTCCCTGAGGAAGGAACAATCCATTCAGACATAATTTTTTTTTCCACCTTGTTTTGTTGGTGGAGTCTGAGGATTTTATTTAAATATTGCTCTGCACTTGTATGAAGAAGTCAGGTTAAAGATTCATTCTTTGCATCTGGAATAGAAAGCAGTGAGATCTGTGGTTGTCCCTAATTCCTGCAGGATCAGGCTAGGGGTCCTCCCTGGTGGAGAAGCCCTTGGAAAGACTCTAGTTCCCTGCTGGTATCCTCCATATTTTCCTGCAGATTCCTCTCTGAGCTAGTGAGAAAATGAAGGAGGCCCAAGCACATACCCAAACAGTCTACGATCTATGGAGTGGGACTGTTTTGGACTGGGCTTGAGCGCATCTCCAACCTCATAAGCCTTCCTAGCCTTTCTCTTACATGAACGATTCTGCATCTGAGGCCAAGTCCTGCTGTGATTGCAACCATGGCAACAGGGAAAGAGAAAAGAACTGTCTGTTCAAATGAGCTGGTCCCCGGTGTTAGATAGGCTTTTGTTGTTGTTGTTGTTAAATATTCAACCTAGATAAAATTTAGTTTGAATGACCTTCTCTGGAGATGTTCCAAATCCGCCTGGATGCGACTCTGCCATGTACTGTAGGAGACCCTACTGGAGCAGGCAGGTTGGACTAGATCATCTCTAGAGGTCCCTTCCAACCTTAAGGATTGTATGATTCTCTGATTCGGTGAAATGCAMAGTGTCATTTCAAGTGTGGCCTTCCTTTTTCAATGCTCATTCTTCCTATGAGACCTTCTAGGTGCAAACGYGGGCTCTTTGCTTTTAAATGTCAGGGAGGCCTAGGCTTGCCCTGGTACCTGTGAGCACAGCCACATTTGCTGAGATGCAGCTCACCGTGGTAAACTCAAAGCACTGCTTACAGTGTGAAGGCAAGTCTCCAAAAAGTGGCTGCCTTAGAGCTGCTAATTCCAGTTATGTGTTGGCCCAGGAAATGAGGGTAAGGAGGCCTCAAGCACTTCTGATTTTCCTCCAGATGAGACAAAAAATGCAGGATTGCAACACTGCAGTACTTCGAATTTTCTTCCTTTGTCTTGTGCTTTGGTTTGGCAAACCTTCCTTCTTCTGCAGAGAAAGAACGTGTCATTGATAGGCACAGTATTTCCCATAGTGTGGGCTTAATACCAAAGGAAGGAGGTTAGTGGTTTGAAATGCTGTCTTTAACTTCTGTTATAATCCATACTTGGAAAAAAAATGCAGTTTTCTGATCAGCAGGCCAAGCATGCTCATAGCCACAGGTGGTTGAACTCAAAACTTACCGTAAGCTTGGGTTTATCCGTCTTTAAAGACCTATGAAAATTCATGGTTTATGCTGTAATTGATTTATCTTTAACTGTCCTGTACAGATGACTRTGTGCTCTACTTCCCTAAGGCAACAGTTCAGAAAATGCACTTAACATATTTGATTATACCCATCCTCATTCAGGAAAACAAGCTAAGTACAGGCTTAATTCCAACCACGTGTTTAAGTCTCATTTTCAAATATATTTAAGCAGATACTTACTTTTTTTCTCTTTTTTTTTTCACTTTTTTTTTCCTGAACAAGAAGTTTATATCAAGTTTTAAGGAGCCTCAATCATTATAAAAAGAATGTGTTTTAATTATAACACAGGTCCACGTTTCTCTAACTAAGCTACAAAATGCCAAATGTGGCCAATTCCTTGTGAAGACTGTGTAATTCAGAATCACAATAAATACCACTTTATGGTTTTGAAAGTCTGAGCTGTGTACAGAGCTGTTTCTCAGATTTGTCTATTCAAACTGAGGGGGAAAAAATGGTTGAATTTCTTACAAAATACTGCTTTAATTACAGACCTCTGGAGGTCAGGAAACCAAATTCATGTTGTCTTTCTCATTCAATTGTAGATCAGACTGCAGGTCACACTGGCTCTTGAACAAAGTTAAGGCAGCCTATAAGCCTACCTAATATAGCCYAACTTAAAGCTTTATTACCTTATTATCTCCTGCTACTGTTCCTATTTACRAAAGGTTCACTGGGGCAGTGAACTGGCACTCCACTCCCTATTTTGTACTGAAATACCAGTAATCCGGGAGCAGTAATGCTGCTGTCCCATGGGATGGCCCAGTTTTCCTGAGTAAAGAGCCAAGGATTGCAAGGGGTGCATGGGTCGACAGCACTTGGATCTTTAACAAGCACCCAGCACACTTCTTTGCACATTAGCAGCCTTCCCCAGTGCTGTTTACTGTGTAAACAGCCTGGCATCTGTTTGTATGAGAAAAGTAAAGCTTTGCTAAAAGACTAGATTAACCTTTGAGGCAAATTTAGAAGAAAATTTGAAGAAGAAATCTGCAGACAGATTGTCTGCATTATGAATGCTAACAGTAGGCAAATATCTTCTTGCCACATATTGTCCCTAAAGCCATAGCAGTATTTCTGTGATCTAACTTTGATAAAATAGAAGTTGGAGCACATGTTGCGGAACTCCTTGAGGGTAGTTTTGTTAGTTTATTTTTATTTTTTTTTTCAGTCTTTGAATACTACAGCCTATGTAAATGCATAAACACTTGGGCAATCACAGGATGAGATCATTTAGAGATAGTATGAGCTTTGTTTGGTCCCTGCCAGAAAATTCTTCTTCCTATAGGAACAGATTTCTTAGTATTTTGAAGCAGGTTAGTGTCAGTGTTGTAAAAACTGGAAGTCAGTGCAAGTAAACTCATTTTGCACACCCAAAATCATCATGCTGGGAAATTTCTTTTTTTTTTTTAAAGAGGAGCTTTATGTTATTATTTTTTTTAAGATAAATGTATTAATTTTTGAATGTTTTCAAATGCACAGCTATGCATTTGAAATGCAGCAGATTTATATATTGTAGCCTAAATAAATTACCAAATCACTCAAATACGGAGTGATCACTTCTCCTATTATAGAGAATAAAGATATTTTCCGGTTAGAACACTATTTGGGGATCTAGAAATTAAAGATTTGATGTGTTCTAATTTGAAATGTAATTCATCAGTGAAAACAAATTATTCAGTATTGTTGCCTAAATGGAGAGTTTGAAAGATACAAATATAGAATATATTTGTATATTTTTTTCTTTTCCTTTTTTTTTTTTTTTTCAAATTTCTTCAATTTGACCAAAATGCCGAATGTGACAGAAACAATGCAGTCATATTTAACATGTAGCTTGATCTTTGCTTGGCCAATGCCTTACTGTAATATTTCCTATTACAGTTATATTTTATGCTCTTTCCCTCTTCCTGCAGTAGATTTCTCAAATAACACCATACATTATTTCAGTGTGTGTCTTCAAGGTATAACTTATAGTGATGACGATACCAGGCTCTACAAATGACTCTGCACCTGGAACTTAAGTTATGGACTTTTAGTTCCAGAGCTGAACCTGTAACGTCTCAGCAAATCTTTAAACCTCATTTTGCAAACAGTTGTACAAGGTTATGCCTTGTCCATGACATGCAGTCCAGCTTCCTGAGGAAAAGAAAAGGGCAAAATCCAGAGGAGATGGGAAGCATTTGGCCCAGCATGATGCCTTTGACATTTCGCCCTCCAGGTCATGGTTCAGCCTCCAACTTCCAGCCAGAACGACCTGTGGGATGGGACAGGATCTCCTGTGACACAGGAGCTGTCACCAGGTCATTTGACWGCCAGTGGGAGTACATTTCCCTGCAGTTTGGGGCTGTTTTAAGGTCACGAATCAAATATYGAGTGCTTTTGCATCTTGTGGTGCTCACGCAATTGATCATATTTATTCCCGTGCTTTCAGGCTTAGTCACTGAGTGGAGTCAGAGCTTTATTGGGAGTGGAAATCATATAAAAAGTTGGGACATCGTTTGTCCATAATGTGTTAAAGTGATGAAGTTTCCTGAAGGTTAAAATCAGATGTTTATTTCTCCTAAAATTCATGTGTGTTGTGCTATGTATATAATAGGTGTCAGGACTGGGGGGGGGGGGAATAAAAAAGCAAATGCAGGGCTATTAGTGAACAGAAAGTCATTATTTTGAGTGTCCAATGGCTTTTAAAAATATTTGGCTCTCTACATAAGGCTGAGTTTTTTAGCCCAAGTCACCTGTGCCCTGATGTTTACCAAGCTGCCACGCACCCTAGCAGGGTACAGCACAAGCCATATGGTTTGTAATGAAGAATAGGCACCAGTCTTTCCTACCTTGCTCTTTCTTGCTCTGTTCATATCTGAGGGGAGGAATCCTCTGGAAGGCTGAAGTATGTTCTGGTGTCTCCTGCAGCAGCTCTTTTGCCAAATTCCGGCCCCAAAACAAGGCTGTGTTTTCCTGAAGACCCAGCTTAATGCCCACCTGGAAGGCTTAGTCCAGAATTAGAGAATAGGCCTTGCTAGGCACAGCATTCTGACCCACTTACCTCATCAGAGCAAAGAGCTGTTGTTCCCTTTCTGTGTTTTAGCCAGACTTGGAAGGCATCTTTCAGTTTGACCAGCCTAGATTTATGTCCCATTTACTTAACCTTATCAGGCATACATTGGTGAGTGAAGCAGTGTGAAGCAAAAGCTTCCATGTTGTTTCTTGTCTGGACAATTTTGCATCACAATAGCCATGGTCATCTGTGCTGCAAACATCTGGTCAGCAGCATCTTATGATTAAAGGTCACAGATTCCRTGAGAGTTGGTGGAGAGCTGAGTGAGGAATAGGAAATGCGTCAAGTGTGAGTCTCAGTAGGACTCTTGGTTAGAGGGGTGCAGTTCAGTGTTTGTGTTGCAGACACACACTGAAGCTTTGGTCAGTGAGAAAGAGAGCAAGAAAGAAGGAAAACATTTAGACGTGGATTCTGCAGCCTGGGAACTAAATGCAGCTCTCCTTCTTTCCTCTTTTGTTTTACTGATTCATTGGATTAGAATTGTTGTTTTATTATCCCACTTTCCCTCAATATTGTCAAATTATTAGATATGATTAATATTTTTGAGTTGTCTAGAAAAATGTAGAGAAAAAAAGTAACTCTGAGTTGACATATGCCATGTGACTTTTTGTTTTCCTTTCATCTGAATATAATTGGGGATAGGAGTTTAAAAATAAACTTGTAGTGAGACATTAGCTTCAGAGGTTCACCTTGAAAGTAATAGGACTCTTATGTCTCCATGAWAATATTGTACTAGTAATATATTCTTAATTTTTCCTGTAGTTTCTTAGTAAATAATAATAATAAAAAGAAAGTAAAACAAAAAAAAAAAGAGAAAAAAATAACACTGCAGTTGTGTTAGAGTTAAATGATTATTTTCCCCATACAAAAGCAACAACATGGCATATAACAGCAATTCCAGACTGACCTTTATTTCCAGTCAAGTGGTGGGGATGAAGAAGACAATGCACAAACAAAGATGAATGCAAAATCTCAGCAAATGTTCTCCCTTTTCCTTCCTCCCACGCTTGATTTTTTTCAGGGTTTGCAGCTAACCCTTGATTAGCCCAGCTTTACCTCTAGCATTTTTCTCATGTTGATTAATGAGGGAGGGCAGGCTTTGAAGCCACTTTCTTCTCCCAGACAGGTGCAGTGTTTTAACTGTGAAAGAGTTGACATGTGAATTATTTGTAAAGAGGGAGCTATCTAAACACATCATTAGCAAAGGACAAAAGGCATTGACTTAACCTGGTGCCACAGCACTTTCAAATCCTTGGTTGTTTTCCAACCTACTGATTGTTTAAAGATTTGCCATCCTTATTGGCAAGGCCTATTCTTTCTGCACGGTTAAATCCAGGTAGTGAAAATCAAGTATTTGGTTTACATGGAGGTCTTTTTCTGTTGTCCAGTGTTGTTGCTATCTATGGCATGCCCCATGTTTTAAGTAATGTGTCTTATGCAAACTTAAAGTGATTACTRCAGATTAAAAAATACATTTTATGATAAAATATAGTCAAAATCTGATCCATCTCCACTAAGAAAATGATTTAAAGATTAAATCATTTAAACAGATTTAAACACATATCTGTATCCTTTTAGGAATTAAAGCTTTTGTGATTCTGAATTGTTRTCGAATTTATAAATAGTTTAAGAGTTGTAATACAAGACAGTAAYTAGTTATGATATATTGAAAAAAAATCCATATTTGACTGAGATAAAATGATGTTTTTACCTACATATACTTTTTCACTGTCCCCAAAATCTAGTAAATTATGTTTTACATCGATAGTYCAGGAACCAAAGACCACATTAAGTATTCAAGAGAAAGGTTAAAGATCTGCTACCAAGTAATGAAATGCCAGGTGTTTATGAAACTCCAGAGCCCTGTGGGGCAACAAGTAGAGAGGAAAGGCAGGAAGAGTTYTGTACCTGTGGGTAAAACAACATAAACAGGATACCGAAAAGAGAAGCAAGGAGGRAAAACAATAATGAAGTGTTGCTCAATATGTGTGAAATCGGAGCCATAATTTCATCCTGCCAGAGGATAAGAAAGGAATGAACAATGAAACCACAGAGAAGAAGGAGGTGACAGTCCCCGTAAATCATTACCCAAGGTTAGCACAGGACATTCTGTAAGAGCACTGCTTCATTAAAAATAGATGTCGTGATGGCCTGGGATTAAGGGACATGACCAATTTACTCTGTTAGCCTCCTCGGGGATACCCCAGGCAGAGAGGGCAGCTCCTTTAGTTAACATGTTTAAGATCAGAAGGCACAATGGTGAATGGTTACAAATTGCAGGGAGATGGGGTCTGGTGGTCTTTCCAGCTGGATATCTGCCGTTTTTCTGCTGTCCTTTCACTGGAAAATCCTCGGACTGCTAGTAGGGGCCCTTTGGAGTGGCTGGAGCACGTCCAAGGGTGGGAGGTGCACAGCTGTCCAGCCACTCTGGACTCTAATTCTGGCAGAGATGCCGATCGGCAGATGCTACGAGTGCAACTGCACAGAGCCCCCCGCTCGACAAACTGGCTCCCGCTCTCACTCAGACAATGTGGGAACTGGCTCTGTGGTAGCACTTCACAGAACCCACATGTCTGGGAATCATCGGCTGCTTCCCATCCTTCTTTTCCCCAAGTTCCTCACACATGGATGTGTGGGATTCACCATCCTTGGCATGAAGCCTGGGCAGGAGAGAAGGGTTTCCCCATCAGGTGATGACAAGCAAAGCTCCCACCTGGGCATTTCCACCTGGTCCCACTCTCCCTCTCTTTGTGGAGTCCAGCCCCACAAGAAAACACCTGCCCTAGATGCATATCTGCCTACAGCTACTTATCTTTTGATGCATTAATGCCTTCTGTGCCCCTACATTTACAGCAACAATGAGAAAGGTACAGAGTTTAACTTTGAATAAAGCGTTACAGGCTGTTAAAATTAAGAACTACTGTCTTCTACTGTAGCTTCTGTGGATAGAGAAGTGGTCTTTACTATCTGTCCCCTTGCTATCGTCTGTACAAGTGCTTGTGTATCCACCATGAATTCTCTGGTTTAAATTTGGTGTAGTAAATCAAAACTAGCTTGTGCTCATGTAGCACCTGTTGTCAGGAGATAATCCATTTTTCCAGGAATTTGCTGAAATTAGCAGGATTTCATACCGCTGGTGCCAGTACACATGGTTATATCCAGTTTATGATTAAAGAAGCTGAAGCTGAGAGGCAGTCCCACACTGTGAACAGTGGCGGGAGCCAAATAGGGTTTGAACAAAGGACTGGGCTGCCAGAGCCATGTCCTGTTGTGGGATTTGTAGCAGTTATTTCTTGTCTCTGATACAGTCAGATCAATGGTAATACAGAGGAATGGATCTATCTGTCTGTCTATCCKTACCTTACTCAAGAGTGTTATAGTGGGTACTATATCAAACCAGAGCCACCCTATCTCTGCATGTATTATTTGTATACCTATGTGTGTATTGCTTTCTCTAGTGCTCTAGGAATAGTCTATAAAACTATCTAGTAATTACAAAATAGTTACTACGGAATCTTATCATATATATACACACAAYATATATATGTAAAAAGTATATGTCTATACACATATGCACACATACTGCACGCACACACAGCTTTTCCCATGGACTCGAGGAGGAAATCGTGTGCAGATTTTTTACATAAAGAAGCAGTGTGTAGCTTACCCGCTGTGAATAWATCTAATTTAGGCATCTTTATGCCTCCCTGCTCTTCCTTCTCTGAAGTTTGCTGCAGGGTCAGATGCACACCCTGGGAAATTTTCCAGATTCATCGCTGAGTTTCTCTGCCCCCTCCTTTCTCCCTTTTTAAACTGAATCCTCTGTCTTGTGCTGAAGTTTTTTTAACGTTATAGTGATACCACCAGCAGTGCTGGTGCAGTATTTAAAGCACTGGCTTTAACGAGGGCTCCTGGAGCTGCGCTCCAGGTCGTCTCAGTGCTGTTGGGTGCTGCAGCCTCTGCGTGGCAGCAGAGCATAGCGCTCCCCAAGGTGGCAGCTTGCTGCTGGAATTGGATCATTTTCCAAGCAAAGGCTGGTGTCAGAAAAAGACACTGGTAGTTTGGGCTCTCATTTCTACTCCCAACTCTGCTATCGATCTTTGCATGGGCTTTGGCAAATCACTTACCTTCTAGGTACTACATCTGCAAAAATATTTGGGTACCTGCTGCTCTGTCCTGGTTGTTTTCTGGGAGTTAGGTTATTTTGTAAATCATCTTCAGATCACCAGATATATAATTTACCTGACAGTGCTATTACTCTTAAGGTGCTTCTTATTGTAACAAGAGATATTATGCTGTATTTTGGGAAATATTTCCATTCGTAAATCAAAGTATAATTCTCCATTGACAGACTTGAGCCTCTACTAGAAATCTTCAAAATCTCTTTTTTTTTTTTTTTCTTCTCGTTGCCAGTACGTTTTCCCTATACGTATACATTTTTTTTTTCCCTGTAAGTTCTTTCCTTTTTTGTCCTTAAAGTCAACACGATGAAAAAAAAAATGAAGAACTATGTGGAGTTTTAGTCTTCTGGTATTATATGGTGGTTTTAGTCATATTCCAGTGAGTCAAAGCCATATCGCTTTTATAAAGCCAAGTTGAAAACCAGAATCAAATGAAGTGACTTTAAAAACTCAGTAGTTGTAGTAGGATTAAGAAAGATAATAGTGCCTCAGTGCTTCAGGTATGTACAAGGACCCAAATATGTCGGGTGAAGTACAAATACCTCAACAAAAAAAAGTCTCTGCTTCATGAGTTAAAAAATGTTGGGGATTTATGGGCAGTAAAAGCTGACCCTTCCATGGAGAATGTAGGATACCTTTATTTCGGTCTGCTGAGTGTTGGGGTCCTTTCAGCTGTGCAGAGTGTGTATTTCACCAACGCATGCTGAAACGCTGGAGATGGAGATGCTATAATTAGGAGCATCCCTCCAAAATTCAGGGGTTGCATGGCACCTGCCTGAGCTTCACATACCCCATCYGTGCTGGCAGTCCGTGGATGGGATGTGCCATGTACCAACTATGCCTTCCCTCCAACTGGAGACAGTCTTGGAGCACTTTATCCAATGAAATTAATGCCATGTATTCTTCTTTGTCCCATCACAYAGCTAAAGGCCGATGAGAGGATCATCAAAACGGAGCATGGGCTGCTGATCCGCAGCTTGCAAAGGCGGGATGCAGGAGCCTACTACTGCAAAGCCCAGGAGCACACCTTCGTGCACACCATCGTGAAGCTGAATTTAAACGTCATTGAGAATGGGCAAATGGAAAGCACTCAGAAGACGGAGGACGAGGAGGGCCGGGTGAGGGATTTGCTCACCGAGTCACGGCTCAGGTACAAGGACTACATCCAGCTGGTGAGCAGCCCCAGCTTCAGCCTGGACGAGTACTGTGAGCAGATGTGGCACCGCGAGAAGCGGCGGCAGCGGAACAAAGGTGGGGCCAAGTGGAAGCACGTGCAGGAGATGAAGAAAAAGCGAAACCGGAGGCATCACGAGCCTGCCCGGCCACCATCTACGTAGTCTGGAAATTCTATTTAAAGCAAGGACATTTTCTGTGGAAAGAAAAAAAAATACTGTGTTATGGTTTTGTGCATCTTGCCTATGAATTAATATTGCTTCTTGTCAAAATCAGATAACTCACCATCACTAATAATGTTATGGGTTTGTGTCATGGGATACAGTACCAAATGAAATGTTCCTTATTGGAGTACCACACACCAGGCAATAGTTTCAGATATACTCATTAAGAACAAAAGATGTACACTTTAGGTAATTTCTGGATAGCCTGAGGCTACACGAGTTGTATTCTGTACTTCTTGCATAATTTTCACATAGGAGCTAGTGTCCATGTTCCCGTGTTAGTACTTGCTGCCACGTTCCCCCTCAGAGGTGGCTACATTTCAGAGGAGGGCAGACGTATTTGTAGTTCTTTGGCATCTTTCTGAATAAGAAGCACTGTAGAAATGTGTGACAGATCTGCAAAATGCGCTCCCTCTCCCTTCTCTTTTTAACCCGTTGATTTTGCATAAAGGCACATGGGTGGAATTTGTGAGCAGGGAGAGGCTCAGCAAAAAAAAAAAAAAAAAAAAAAAAAAAAAAATTAAGTGTTGGCTTAGGGACAACATTCATTTTCCCCACAAAAGGAAAACGGCATAATTGTGCTTTAAAAGTGGGAAATTATAAAGTGTTATCCTTCAGAGTTTGAGAAGCCATCATTTTGCAGTCCATCTGCTGAAATGAAATGTTGACTCTAATTGAAACTGCCACCAAGATGCTTGGGAGTAAATTTCCTAAGTGATGCGTGGGAGGTATGTGCACAAATCCTATTAACAAATAATGGGATTCCTGCCTGCACCTCTCCTATCTCTCAAAGGATTTGACTGTTTCTCTGGCCCTTTGCTAGCTTCATTTTTGCAGAGAGAAAGAAAAATAAAAGACAACAGCGAAGCTAAAGAAAAGACGATGAGGGAAACATATTTAGCAGCTGAGACCAGTGCTCTTGATACAGAGCAGACTTTCCTCAGATGTTTGTATTCTTTGGGATTTTTCTCCCAAAGGTCTTATGTATTTTTAAGTTGAAAAAAATTGCATTGTTGGAATTAATACTTTTTATTATAATTAAATAAAACAAAAGATGTCCATGTGTAAATAAAATATGTAAGTTAGAAATTTGCTATAGACCAGAATCTCATTTATAAAGTGTTCCTTGCTCCTAGTTTCATATTTGGGTTTTAAGAGTCTGAATCTTTCTATATAAGAGAAACACTGGGCCTCGTTCTTACCTGTTTTATATCAGTGTGATTTCATCGAATTTATTCGTGATTTGCAACAACAAACACAAGCTCAAAATTAGGCTTACTATGCCTTCCCATGAGTCGCTCCCCCATTTTCTGTCTTCCATCTAACCTCCCTCCCCTTTGCCTTTCACGCCTTTTTGAGTGTGAAATGACAAATTAGGCACTTCCTCGCATGGAAGGGAGCTTTGATGGCTACCAAAACGACAGACTTCACCCGTTTCTCATGCATTCTGCAGATCTCCAGAGCAAGGTCTGTGGGAAGCCAGTGTAATTGGTGTGCAGCTCATTAAGGCACTGAAAACCTTGGCGCTGCAAGTTGCAGTTTGCCCATGGCCCCGCTGGTGTCTGCGTGTACGTTTGGTCCCTGGCCCCTAATTGCGTGGCTGCAATTTGCATCATTGTTCATTTCCTTTCTGCTGAGAAGCACTAAGGCGGCAACGTGTAGGGAGGGTTTCAGGAAAGGAGCTCAGCTTACCCAAGTTTGTCCCTTAAAGCTGAATTTGCATATATTATATAAAAGCCAGCAGTACCATATGTCATTAATTTTAGTTTTTTTTTTTTTTTAATAGGAGATGTATGAGTTAATTGGAAGGTATTAGATAGCATGCGTAAAATGCTTTGATAGTGTAAAGCACTGAGTGCTAAATATTATAAAAACATGGCTGTGGGAAGGAGGGAATTTTGTGGCAAAAGAGCTTTAATCAGCAGAGAGACTGATGCTGAAGATACTAACCAGTAGTACAATGTCTGAGCACCTGCATAGAACTTTTTGTCATTTTTTTTGCTGCAAAACTAAGGCCAGATGTTTCACAAGAGACTCGTCATTTGAGGTGTCTTGATATTAMGGACTATTTAGTTTTCTCTAAGGACATGTGGGGTGTATTAAACTGCTAGTTTTAAAGTACCCTTAGCCTGGAATACTCAGTATTCCTGGCTGGAAACTTATGCTGTCAGTTTACAGAACTTGCCAGATTATTCCTTACTGGATTTTTATCAGTCCATAAAGTCCCAATTCTCTAACTTGGCCTGAAGTAAATGAGTGGAATCACACTCAGGTCTAGGTGCACAAATTTGCATGCACTGACAGAGATCTGTTTTCCTCCCTAGTGATGACTCAATGCTTGAATTGTTGCATTTCAGAAAGTTCTTATCCCATGCTTGCTTTCTAAATTAACAAGCAAATCAACTCCTTCTTTCCTGTTTTTCGTCTTCCATGAAAACTAAATCATTTGACATATTTAGAAATGACTGGGAGTATGTATTCTGCAAATGAAGCTCACCTTTGACTTCAGTAGAAGTCTTGAATGACTAATGGTCACAGCACTGGAAGCATTAAATTTAAGTAGTTGAATTAAAATGTTATTACTCCTAAAAAATGCCTTTTATTTCATTTATTCCAAATGTTGTTGCAATGAGACTCTTCTTAAAGAAATGACCTCATCAGTCTGGGGTTTGCTGCTAGAGTGAAACCCCAAGTGATATATAAGGCCACTTTCATCACAGGGAAATAATTTCAATATCCTCCAGATCAGTGCACTCTATTGGGTTCATACTGCCCCAGGGAGAGGTATTTAATAATATTGCACAGATAAAAATCTGTGGTTYGATACATTGTATAAGACATATCCTGTAGCTTGCACAGCTAGCACAGCTTTTTGTGTGCAGCAGCTAATGCACATTTCCACAGGCCATAGGAGACTAGTGTATGAGTTGGACAGACCAGGGATCCCTAAAGAAGAAGGTAAGACAGGATTTTGTTCGGTTAGACTCTTAATGCAAGGTCACAAGTAGGAGTAGTAGGAGCAATGGGTCATCCAGCAACCTGGCATCCTCCAGAGGGTTTCAAAGGATGACATAACCCAGAAACCCAGAAATTGTAACAGGAGAGGACTGGAAAAGGTCCTCCATTTAAAAAAAAAAAAAAAAAAAAAAAAAAAAAAAGTTTCACCTTGTGTGTAATTTAAAGCCTCAAATCTAAATTTACTTGAATTTCAAAATGAGGATTTGGGGGTTAGTTGTGCTGCTGTAAGCTACACTACAAGCCACAACAGGCTCATAGTTAAAATGAAACTGAACCTAAACTCCTTCAAGAGCTCAATAAAAATKAAGTTAAACGAAGTTTTGATTCAGAGTGGAAAAATTGTTGCCTCCACCTTAATAGCTGAAAATTTTAAACAGATCCCTTAGTTCATATGATGCAATATAGATATATATTTACATATTTACCAGGAGTCTGATTATTAATAAATAATAAATTATCTTTTCCTCTTTCTGACCCTACTTCTATAAAAACTGGAGTTTAATCAAAGTGCAGGGGTTTCAGATGGAGTCTTAGAATAACCATCACAATGTGAGCTGACGTTATGAAAATGTTAAAAATTGACATAAGCTTTAAAGCCCAACAGGGTCCTAAAGTTTGCAGCAATCAAGAAGTCAGTTAAAATAAAGCAGAAAATGGGATTAGCAAAAAAAAAAAGGAATAAAGTATTAACACTTATTGTGGTAAACCTGTTCTGTTACTGGAATCAGCTCTAACAGCAGGTGTGAATGTGTATTCAAGCCATAAGCATTTTTTCCCCCTCTAAGCAGTTAAACTTACACATGCTTGAGATATCTTAGCAGCCTAATCATAAGCAGTTTTTGGACTTCTTATGACACTCATAATGTACTAATTAGGTTAAATGCAATGGAGTTCTTCTGGTCCATGTACTGTTGAGATCAGAAGATCTCCACCGTTTAAGTGTTACAAACCCTTTAATCTGACTGTTATGYGTATTGATCTGCATTTAAGATGGTGGACAATTATTTGTTATTATTGCTTGTTATTCATATAATGAGTCCATAGTCTTGTAATAATGTTTGATCAATATTTAGTAATGAAAATTGATTTTGCTCATGATTTGCCATGGAAGCACATATGTATAGCAGGTCTTGTCTTAACGTGTTATTGTCTGCTCATTTTGTAGCTGATAATTGCAAATGATTTCAGGAGGAGGTTCAGACCAGCTTCCACTGATGGCAAAGACTAAAATCCTAATGGCTTCAGCAGAACTGAATCCTTGCCTAAATAGACTCTTATTTACTAACAGTCCAGTAGTTAGACAGTCCAAACTGTGTGTTGTTCTATACACTGCATCGGGCTGGTTCTTCTCTCCTACAGTTGCAGATGAGATGGGGAAGTCTAAAGCATTACATCAACATGGACGGATGATTAAGCCCTCATGTCTCTCATATATTTTGTTACATTTTATAAACTTTAAATGGTCTCTATCRTAATATTTTACTCTAGTGTTGCTAACATTACCCTGAGTTAGGCTTCCGTGGTTAGCTGAAGTGTGAAATTCCTCGCAGTTGTAGGCCAGTTCTCCAGATCTGTAAAGTAAGTTCATTATGGCAACAAAACAGAAGACATGATTTGATTATACATTCCAAGAGATAGGGTTTTTTTTTTTTTTTTTTTTTTTTTTTGTAAAATCGAAGTTCTACATAATATCAAAATAGTGACCATCTTAAAATGTATTGTAAATACCTTTTTTTTTTTTCTTTTCCCCCCCCTCTTTTTTGGGGCAGGTAATGGTACGTAACAAATTCTAAACCTCAGATTATCACCTTCCAGTTTGTGGCTGAACCATCTGTGGTGACAGGAGTAGCAAGAATGGGTATTTACTTGGGGTTTCTTTTTGTTTGATTTTTTTTTCCTTCCTCCAGTTAAGCCAGTTTTCTCATGTCTTTGAGACATTTTCCTTCTGTCATGCAATTCTGCTTCTCTGTGAAGGAATATTGCAAACAAGGATATTTCTAAGCATTAGGTTTTACATTCTATATCAGATGTTAACAAACTACTGTGTGGTAGAGACCAGATTGGCTTTTCACCTTCAGTGGAAATTTAGTGAGTCTTACTTAAAGTTCTCCATTTTCCATTTGCTGATGTTAATACTTTAATAAATTCACCAATTTAAAATCCAAGTCTTTTATGCTTTAAAATGTAAGATATTACATATTGTGGAAGAAGAACATTTATGGGTGACTTTTTGGATTGATATGGACTGCTGGTTAATAGCTTCAAAAAGGACAAGCCAAAGAAGTCCTTTACTCAGCCATAGACACCCACAGTATTTTTAACAAGCCTAGAAAAACTTTGGTTTTGGTGTTGCCTCCTACTTTGACCTTTTTCCCTGAAGGTCTTTTGGATTTTTTTTTTTATTATATTATTTGTGTGTTTGTGTGTGTGTTTCTTCTAAATATTTTATTTCTGCTACTTCTACCACTAGGAAGAACCGTGCCCTAGTCCAGACACTCTCTAGATATGCAACACAGGACAAAATGATAAGTGGGACAGAAGTTTTATGCAGCTATTTCGATATGGAGATAACATAATATGATCATAGTCGATAATGCCTTATGGTTTTAATGACTATACTGAAATGTAATAGACACTGTACCATTTATATAGTCTGGGCTGAAATTGAGGATAAATTTACAGAAGGTGTATTTTTCTTTTTTTTTTTATTTTAAAGCATTATCAATGTAAATAGATACAGAAAATCTAAGCTGTTATTAGGTCTGTCACTGGACAGAATTATGCAAATAAAAATGCATTAACAAAATCTCAGAAATTTCCACTTTTTATTTTCAGGACTTTCAGAAGTTTATTTTCAGATTTAAAAATGTATTTAATAATCAACTTTCATTAAAATATGTTTTTATTTAAACTATTTTTAATTAAGAATTTCTTTTCTAAAATATTTTTTCTGATCTGCACTTTGAAATGTCTTTTGATAAGCAAAATTAGAAAAAAAATGGGAAAGTTGTAAGTTGAAGTGGAATGTTATATCCAAGTGTAGTGTATTCAAAGCTTAGAAAGCAGCAGCAGAGACTACCTGTATCATTGTTTGAAACTTTATGTGACTTCTGTAAAAGACTTTTTGTGTAGAAATGAATTCTAGTAATCACTTTTAATTCTGCTTGTCAGCATCTCTTGGTTGTAAAAACTGGATTCAAAGCATACAGATCTGAGGTAATACAAGTGAAAATAGATTATCTTCAAATGTTTACATGGATTTTTCATTGTGGATGATGCATGCTTCTCTACTTTCCTTTACCCCAGTGACCTGGGATTATCTCAGGATGTGTATTGGCTGGGAAGAAAGGAAAAGATTACAAAGGAATATCTCCAAATTCCAGAGTGGAAAAACAGACTAAATGGATTTGCCATCACAATTTTTATTAATGCCTCATATTTGACCAATGAATACTAATATTTTTTCCTAAGGTAAAATACATTGCTCCTTCAGAAGCCCAGCACATGGACAGTTTTCCTTAAACCTTTTTAATTTGTACAGTATGAGTGGTACACAGGCTGGCCTTGTGACTGGGGCTGAATTTCACTGTTGTAGCATAACTATAGAATAATATGAGTAAAACTGTTTAATAAGAGTATCTATTTGTAAATGACTACAGCTAATTGTGCTAATATTATAAGTGAAAAATCACTTCAGACCAATAATAAGCAATGAGCTTGCCATTCTTGCTATTTTACTAGAGATTCCAATCTTATTCTGCAAGGTAACTGAAACCATTAAATGTATCTTTCATCTGTACTGTAATAAACAGCAAATTCTCAGTCTGTGTTTCTTCTTTAAATCCCTATCCAACTCTAGAGGAAAATATGAGCTTTCAGAGAAATAAAGCCCAATAGAAATAATGGAAATACCAAGGCTATGGAATTAGTATAAGGTCAGCCATCCAAAGTGTCTTGCTTCAGAAGGCATCCTACCTGAATAAGGAGTTTCACCCCTATATGGAGAACATGTTCCAGACCAATAAAAAGAGTGAACCTCCAAAAACAGCTTAGGGGAGCCACAGGCCTTACATGATTTGGAGTTAGTATACACAAAACAATACACAAAAGGCAGCTCTATATTTGTTGGGTTTTATTCAATAACAGCTTTTAAATGCATGCATTTCTAAATGATTAACACCAGTATCCTTAAAGACTGCACTGAAATTGTATTTCACAGATACCCTCCAGTCAAATTGATCCAGCCTCTATCTCTGACAGCCTCTGGAGCCACCTTTGGCTCTAAGGGAGTGTGACTGTTTCCTGCAATTAGGAGTGTTTTTAGGATAGGGATATCTCTGGAAGAAGGAAAGGCTGTTTGTTTTTTTAATCAAGTATCATTACCTCTCTCAATGGCTACAGGGAAAGGGGAATTTTGGAAAATAATAAAAGTCCTTCAGGCAGGAAATAAATAGACTCCCTTGTCCACCTCCTTTTCTAGCCTCCAGCAGAGCCMCTTGTGTTTCATGGGATATATTAAAGGTTAAGGAGGATATTTTGCTAACAGACGGTCGTCACATTATTTCCAAGGACATCCATGCCRGTGCACTTGAGGATGTTTGATTTCCAGTCCCATGCTGTGTCCATTAGATCACAGTGGTTCTGACCCTTCACTGGGAAAGACCCTATGGTCCTGCCGGCCTGAAAGTCGATGCCAAGTCCCAACTGCGGCAAGAATGTTCCACTTACCTAAATTCCACCTGTGGTTGCAATTGGATACGGCATCCTTCATTTCCTAGTCGGAACTCTTGTTTCTGCGTTCCTGTTAAGCAGCTGCTGTTCCCTCGCTCCCTCCCCGCAGGTGGCCGCCCTTGATAACGTCTCGTGTAGGATCAATCTTGGTCCCATTGAAGTCAATGGGAATTCTGCCAGGCCGTCCCCGATCTGGTGCTCTGTACAGCTGCTAAAGTACTTGTAGCTCCTGAAGGATAAGAGGTGCTTTGCAAAGTCTGGTGATTATCCAGGTTCATTAGTCGGTGATGGAGTTGAGAGGGAAGGGGAATGAGAAAGAAACGCTCGAGCTCCCTTCTGCAGCCRCATGCTTCCGAAGATCATAAATGCAGCTCTACTTTGTGTCCACTTGTAGAAAGAAAAGCTAATTAAGCTGGAATCTGACATTTTATCTGAAATGATTTAGCAAGGTCAGACTTCTAGACAATTAGGGATGGGGCTCTGGAAAAAGCATACACCCTTGTTGCTCATCAAATCAAACTACAGTTGCTCAGAAACATTTCTAAAATTGATTAGCTTCCTGATTTTGTTCTGTTCCACTCTTTTCAGTGAGTGATGCCTTTTCTTTGCCAGGCCCTTAGAAACCAGAAGTGCTGTTAGCTGAGGAAATCTGTGTTTAAGGTAAGAGGCATGCGGTAAATCAGGTGCTTAACTCAAATCACTGGAAGTATTCAGGGACATGTTCACACATAGGGTCCATATGTACTGTGAAAACAATAGGCATCTGGGAGCTGTCTATTCATAATCACTTGTGTTTCTGCAAGGTAAAACCTGATGCAGAGGATGCTATGGGGTTCATATACTCTGCACTGCTGCGTCCACAGTGCTAGTACGTATGGGAWTAGCCCTGTCTGTAGCCAGTCACCAAACTTTCAGTTCCCCAGTGCTACAAGAAATCTCACATTAAAAGACAAAACAATCAAACAAACAAAAAAATATGCCAGGATGCACAAAACTGCTTGTGAAATGCAAATATTATCTTCCTTGCTGGTTTGGCTTAAATTCCTTAAGATAATTTACAACTAAATATACCATGGAAAAAGTTAGCAAGCATTTTTTTAGGAGTTGTTAAATTAAACTTAAGGGGCTAGGTCAGGAAATGACAAACCTTGACTCTATAGCCAAAGCCTCATTCTTTGCCTCACCATTAAAATTTTAAGGACACTATCACACGCAATTAATCTGCCAATGTTGCATTTATTTGCAACACTATGCAGGAAAGAAAACTGTCAGTGAAAGCGCTAGCAGCTGCTTTTTTTATCTCTTACAGATAGGTGTGGTCAGTAATAGTTCCCTATAAAACTTGGTTGTTTTTTTTTCCCATAAAAACAGAACCACAAACACAAAGTGTTTGGAATCTWTTAACACAAGACTTGTTTCTGCCCATTGCTGGCATTATTCTCAGYGATTTCAAGCTGAGCCAGGTGCTGACACTGGCAGGGCTGAGATTGCTGGTCTACTTTCAGAAGCTGAGAGTGTGGCCACATAAAACATTCCTTAAAAACACCAGTGCCATTGTCATTATCTTTTTATTTATTTTAGGAGACATAGAACTCTGTTATGGAATCAAAGTAATATCCATTGTGGTTTATACTGTATTACGAAGAAGACTGGTCACAATAATAAAATTGTTGCTATTCTTAAGCRAAAATCTTTAGAAGTCAGCAGATAGGTCGACTTTCTTCTACTCTGCAAAGCACAGCAATAGAGAAAGGTTTTTGAAGAGCAAGTTTCCTGGTAAGTGATTAAAAATTACAGGAAACATCAGTAATTCTTTCAGGAAAAGAAGACAGCAATGCCCTGTCTCTTGATCTGACCCAAGACAATGTTCAGAATGATTCTYCATATACATATGCACTTGCACAGCAGTGTCTATCCTACCGGAGACCAGAAGTATGATCAGACACTCTGATAAGAAGTCTGCCACTCCTGAAATATTTGTGCAAGTGATCTAGATAAGCGCTGGGACTCCAGCACAGCCAAGGATTTATGTATTTGGAAGGGTCAATGGTGCACAGAACATCAGCCACATGTAGGATGAWCCCAGGAACCTGATTAGGTCATTTGGAAACTATATAGGTTCAAAGCTGATCTTCTTAGCAGCAAGCAGGATTGCTCTATCACTGTTGCTAATCTAACTCTCAATTTAGATTTTTTCCCCACTTTTCAACTTTGTGTAAATAACCCATGCATAAAATCCCAAGCTACAGGTTTCATTCGGGATATTGAGCAGCTGGGACTCAGGAATTAAGCTGCAGAGTGACAGTAAAGCTTATTATGGATCTATCCCTAAGTCACAAAATAAATATTTGTGGTAGAGGAAAGAGTGAACTCTAATCCTTAAAACATTGGTCAGGAACCTAACTGCAGAGTTAGTTTTTCTCTTCATGGAGTGGCCTTGTATTTCAAAGACAAATTTTCGATCTGTTTGAGCGTCAGTTAATCATTATAGTTGCCTCTACAGCAAGACATAAAGAGGAGTATTCTCTTAGATTGAACCCGTGGTTTCCAGCAGTGAATTAATTATGGTAGYCCTCAGTTTTCAGAATGTCAAGATTTTCTATTTGAATAGAATGGTAGAATAGGCAAATGCAGCAGAATCGGCTTACGTATTAAAGTTTCATCAAAAAGATGGTTTAGATCTCTAGATTTGCACCTTGGTTACATGCCACWTGGAAGTGGCAGCAGAGAACAAGCTACCTTGCATGTAATGGGAAACTTGCACCTTTCCTTTCAAATGGCTTTCTTCTGTGAAAAGAAAATCTTGGAACAACATGAATAAGTGCTGATTACAATCAACGATTTTAAATTTACATACTGTTTCCTTTGCTTCTTTCCTACTTCCATTTTCTTTTTTTCACTTTTCCTTTTAGGAGTATTTTTATCTTTTATTCCTGAGTGGATGACATATACTCACATAAAGATGCTTCAATTTGCATTCTTATCTATAGAGTTTAGAGGTGATAATAATGTCCTGTTTAACTTTATGCAGTATGAATTTCATTTTGTAGAGGTGCATTCTTTATCTGATAAATTCTCACATAACTTGTTACTCCATACTTCAGTTTTATTCCTTGGTCATTTTGGATGTCATTACAATAGTGTATGAAAGTCCTCTATGATAAATAAAAAGGCTTTGGAATATCAATTGTAGAACTGATGTACTGATGCAATTCCTTTCTGTTCCTATTAAGAGAAGTTTTTTTGTTGTTGTTGTTGTTCTTGTTTTTATTATCAGTGCTCTTTTTCTCCATACACAAATCTATTTAAAAATACTATTACTTCTGRGGTTCATTTTTCAACTCTTTTTATTGTCGTTTTTATTTATCTTATATGCCCTACTTTTGTTTAGGCTGCATAAAGACCTCTTTTGTTCATAGAATAATATAGATTTACATCTATGGATATGTTATCTGAAAGAGGAAAATACAATACTAAGAAACTACCAGCAATTCAGACATAGCACAGCAAGCTTGTTTTACATTACCAGTTGGCTAATAGATTTGAAAGGAACTGAAAGATCCAGAAGATATTTGTTAAAGGCTGAATCAACAGAATCAAAACAGAATCAAAAAAAATGCAATCCTCCATTATTATGTGAAAAACATTTTTTTGAAATAATCTTTGGCTGAGATATATATAGATAGATAATTAGATAATAGAAATTGTGTAAGAAAAAATATTTAGGGCAACACATGCTCTAATAGAGTCCTAAACTAGCTGAATGATTATGTTGTAGTGATCATAAGCATCATGGTTTTAGAGGTGACAGAATTTATTTTTTTGGTGATAAAATGAAAAGAAYAGCAAATCTTACTTAGTCTTGATGAAGACTGAATAGAAATGGTAATACATTTTCTGGTTTGTATTATATGGGGAAAAATACATCTGTGTACATGATAAGTGTATATTAGAAAAATGAAAAAGAAATGCACAGATGTTGCATATTTGTCCCTATGTCTTTGTAGAGTTGCTGCAACAGTATAATCTTTAAAAGAACAAAATAAAATATTTCAAAGCATATTCTGAAATGTGGCTTTGCAGTCCATATGCAAGTATCTTATTACAAACAATAATCTAGCAAAGACTATTGGCAAAAATCATCATTATCTGGCTGTGTTATCTGTAATTTCCTACTGAAATATGGGATCCAGCTGCTCATTGATAGTAGAATAATAGTCATCATTCACACTATCTTGCTATAAATGATATATCTGAAAGCATGAGAAATGTGATGGAGTGCAATCACAACCCACTGATCCTCAGTCATTCCTTTTAAACAATTTAAACTTGATTTAGGCTATACTGATTTATCCCAAGCACACTGATTGAATTCTAGCTTTTGTAAGCTTGATGTGAGCCACTCTATATTCCCAAGGCATGCTTAAACATGCTTGCTTTACTTTCTTTACTAACACTATRTTTAAATCTGAACCCCATTTTAGTGCTGGGTTGAATCGGAATCTAGCTTACTCTTCTGCTGTAGTTTTAAAAGAAGTTTTAGTAAGTCTGGGAATGAATCACAAAAATCACAAAATTTTAAGAACCACGATGCAAAATTTGGCATAATTTTTAACTGAATTTATGGTTTATCAAGTGCTGGGAAGTTAGTTGTAAAAAAAAAAAAAAGTAAATTTGAATCTGTCTTGAAACCACGCGAGATCTTTCTCTATAAACAGCTTGATCCAAACACAAAATTCTAAAAAGACCATATGAAATAATCCAAACAGGAAAATTTTATTTAAAGACTATAAGTGAAGAATATAGAATCTACCCTCAAAATCATAGAATCATAGAATCATAGAATGCCGAAGGTTGGAAGGGACCTCAGAGGTCATCGAGTCCAACCCCCCTGCTCACGCAGATGTTGCCATCAGATGTTTCATTTTCATCAATTTAGTTAGAGGTAATTATTAAATACCCAGGACTCAAACTGTAAAGAGGAATGTTTCTTAATTATAGTGCTGTAGCTCACAGGCTATGTGAAAGTCATTCCTAGAAATGGATCTCATTCTACAACCAACYATAACCACCTGTTCAACCTTACACACCCCCCTACACTCCCAAATTCACTACCATGAATGCTCTGTAGTTTTGAAGAGCCTTTTTAATTCACCCTACCATTTTTTAACATTTTTGAAAACTATTTTATGTGCTCTGCCCATCCAATATGTTTTTYCAAAACTTATAAACATGAAAACTTTGCCTTGATGGATTAGTGGTTTGGGTGAAGAGTAGCTCATTATWCATTCTCATGAGGTACAAAAATTTGGGAGGAAAGACTAAGTGGTACCCAGGGTACAATGTATACTCTAGTATCAGTACTTGACCAATTACTTCTGATGATTCATACCAAAATTGCCTAAACCATGCAGTGAGTATAAATGCATCTTWGGTTACTCCAAATTCTTTAAAAATGTAGCATTTCAGGTGATTAAGAAAGCTAATGAGGTGAAATTGTCTCATAATCCTTATCTTCTGATTTTTGGCAGACAAAGCATTCATTTTGCACATTAGCAATGCTGTGTGTGTCAATGAGCTACAAAATCATTTGTTGTCCTCAAATATGGCAACTCTGTGCATTGATGTCACACCTATAGCAGCATTTTGCAAATTCATTTTGCTCCAAATTGGAAAAGAAATCCTAGAGCTCCATGGTATTTCTATGTGCTGTGGGCAAAGATACCCTAACACTGAGTAATTTGAGAATCACAATTTGCTGTCTGACCTGTGGTAAGTAGGGCTCTATTAAACTAGTTGTCTTGCAGAAATCATTTGACCTCTCCATGATCAGTTAGCGTATGATGTGACCAGGGTTGAAGAAGTGGATTGTAAGTCATAGTGTGACATTATTCCTCTTTTAACAGCTTCAGTGTCAGAAAATAATTCCATTGATTAAAATGAAGCCACTTCTGTTTTTACCATTATGTGAGAAGAATCAGGGCAGTTATCTGTATTGTGCATACTGTTGTATGTATTAGTTCTGAAAGTGCCATAAACTCATGCAATTTGAAAATTTCAGCTTGAAGTATGCAAACAAAAAATATCATTATAAGTGACTGCCACTGAYGTTGAGGTGTTAGTAATCAAACAGGTTTTTAATTGAAATATATTATTAATTGAAATATGTTGCTAATATAATAATGAATACATAGTAAGTTACATTTAGTTTTCTTGCATGGATATTTCTGGAATTCATGAGGAAAAGCTTACATTTGCTGCCAAATACTATAAATATTTTGTTGTGAGTCACATTTTATTTCACAATATCTGCTATAGAAGGCTTTTWAAATGTGATAAGTGTCATTATTTCATTGTGTAGAAGTGTCAGCTAGTCTAAATATCAAACTACTACTGTGTTTCCCAGGATCAAATGGAGAAAAAAAAAAGGCAAGAACTCAGGCAAACAAGAAAGCAAAAAAGAAAGCAAATAAACAAAAAAGCAAAACAGAAAGCAACTGAAAAAGATAACTTTTTTCTTTCCAAAATGAACA